>NC_051411.1:7796736-7799236 GCF_015228065.2 Penaeus monodon
TCTGTTCCAGAATATCGGTTTAATATACTCCGATTCATCTAATCTTTTTACAGCCTTTCAAGGGGTAAGGGATATCAGAGTAACCAACAATGTGCTATTTAAGAGACCCGAGGCCGAGAACGTTTCAAGCATTCAGCCTTGGTCAGAACCAGAACTTAAGAGGTCGTAAATATCATTTGTTCTTCTGATTGGAACTGAGTGAAAACTCTATAACGGTATGATTTTTATTTACTGAGCAATCTCCACTCACTAGGGAGTTCTACAATTAATTAATTCATGAATATAGATAAAGATGTGTGCCTTACTAATTTATCACAGTAGGGTAATGCACGTGAAAATCAACACCTGATGTACTTAAGAATAACACACAAAAATGTAATTTCCCCTAAGTTGGCGTCCCAACTCATTAAGTGTTTTTACTCAGGGTGTCAGCACGAAAGCATACGGATCCCTAAGTTACACAACTTAATCTCCAACCCATAATGGAGATCAACTATAACTACAAAAACAAACAAACTAGTGCTGATAAACACTTGATAAAAATACTTGTGTAGATAAAAGAGAAACGTAGTGTAAGAAGTCATTTAGAGTCGGAGGCCGAGTTAAAGAATATAACACCAAAGGGCCACAAGATCACGAAGACTGCTTGAAGACCCACAAGGTCAGCCAGGAATCAAACAAGACAACCTATCAAGAAAAAGTAAAATGATCCTGTTGGTATTATTGGCGAGATTGTAAAAGATCTTTCTCCCAGAAGGTACGAATCCTCAAAGTGCTGCTATGGGACATTGTGAAAAAGTGCACCCTGCAGATGGTAATGCAGCATGTCACACGCCAAAGTCCGAAAGAGACAAGGTGTCTCCTACACACAACCATAAATAACACTTAACTTTGGGGAGACACGAATTAAGCAATCATGGCGCGGATCGAGGTAAATCCACAAAGCGAAAGCACAGATAACACTGAAAACAGGACCACTGTACACAACAGAAGTCAGGACCGAACTTCCCTTCTCTCCCAAAGCCATGAGTACTTAAACCCCGAAAGAAACCCCCAGACCATGCCCCAGGCATGGCGTGAAAGAAAAAAAAAACGCAAGGTAAGTGTCGGAAGACTAACACGATAGTTCGACAATCCAAACAAAGGATCCAAACAGCCATACAAAGAGAGAGGAGGAAAAAACAAAGTGTGTGACGACCATTACTCCCTTCAGGGGCTATTATGACACTTTGGAATCGTCGCCGAAGAGATAGTATAATAGGAAAAAATAAATAAGTGAAGGAATACAGAGGATAACTGATGATGCACAGTTTAAGCGAAAACTGTGCATTTCGGGAAATACATATTTACAATATTTGACTTTGAAAATAAATAAATCTTTATTAATTTACCTGGCGACTTCAACTCCATGCAAGTAATACGTCCTATGGTTATAAAAACCAAGTCCACATTAACTATGTCTCACGGTTTATGATGGCGCACTCGAGCAGGGAGGGCGAGGCGCAAATGGCGGGTGAAACACTTGCCTCGAGGGGGTGCGCAGAGGTGCGCGTCCGCTCTTTGAATAAAGCAGAGATCTTAATAGCCGAGGATCATGGGGGTGGCGGAGTGATGGCGCACTCAAGCCGAGAGGGCGAGGCGCAGGGCGGGCGAAGCGGCAGCCTCACTCAGGTGCACAATGAGTGCGCCCGCGTTATGATAATAATAACAATAGTAGTAGTAGTAGTAGTAATAGTAATAATGATGATAATAAGGTGATAAGAATATAACTAATAATCATGAATATAACATATATGACAATAGCAACCAGTTGTTATTATGGTAACACTAATATGATATGATAAACATGAAAATGAGAATGATAATATTAACAATAATGATAATGACATACCACTGATAACAGTAATAATAGTAAAACAATAAAGGTAATGACGATCAAAATGGGTGACAATATACTAGAAATAATAAAATAAACGGTCACAAATGTTTTTTTTTTTGTCCGAATGCGTAGACGAGTAACGAGTCTGACCCGTGAAGTCTCCCTTGCAGTGCAGACAAGGTGTGGTTGCAGCAGTGCGTTATGTTATGTTGTTGTTTCCGCTATTAACACGTATGTTCGTAGAGTTATCCTGCTCTTTCGCGGTATACGTTGAGAGACCTCTTAAAATCCTTTCATCTCCTCTATGATAAATAAATTATTTGGTATGAAATCGTGATGATCATAACTGACGTTGATGAAGAGAAAGGTGAATGATAGTGTAGATGAGGATGGAGTAGTAATGATAATGAAGATGAGGATAATAACGATATTAATAATAAAGTAATAATATAATAAAGCAAACAAACTAGAACGTTTGTAATATGGAGCATAAGCATAAAATAAGATGAATATAACATAAAGATGATGAAAGATGATGGATAATATAATAATAGTAATAGTAATAATAATATAACAATGAATAATGATAATAATTATAAATATAAAAACACAATAATAAAG
>NC_051411.1:7801736-7806736 GCF_015228065.2 Penaeus monodon
TATCTATCACAATCTATCGAACTATCACAATATTTTCTGCCTGTCGTTTTTTTTTTTTTTTTTTTCCAGTCATCTTGTTCATCTATCTTTCCATCTATCTATCTGTTTTTTTTTTATAATCGATGATGGAAGTATGGATGATAAACGAAAAGATATCAAAGAGAAAGAAAAGAGATGACATAGGATAAAAAAGATGGCATAATGAGACAGGACGGAGGATAGAAAAAGAAAGGAGAGAGGAAGGATGAAATAAAAGGCAAGAACAGAAAGAGAGAGAGATTTTAAGTACGCAGTGGATGGATGATAAAGGAGATAGCAAAGAGAAGATGAAGAATGAAACAGAAGACGTAGAGAGAAGATAAATGTTAAGAAACAAATAAGAGGAAAAATGATAAAATAGAAGAAACTGAGGAGAAGAGAAGGTAAAAGAGAAGAAACAGAAAGAGGAAAATAATGAATGAGGATCCTAAGGAGAGGAGGAGATAAAAGAGAAGAAATAGTGAAATAAAAAGAAGATGAAAGGAAAGACATAGAGAGAAATAAGAAAAGGGAAAAAAATATCTAAAGAAAAAGATGATAATAATAATAATAAAAAAAAACAGAGAAGACGCAGAGAGAATAAAAAAAAGGACAAAGGAGAAGATATAAAGAGAAAGAGATAAAAGGTGGAAAATGAGACAGAGGGAAAAAATAAAGAAATGAAGAATAGTAAAACAGACTAGCGTTCATCAGCGCTTTGAAGACTTCATTAGCGTCGAGAGAGAGAGAGAGAGAGAGAGAGAGAGAGAGAGAGAGAGAGAGAGAGAGAGAGAGAGAGAGAGAGAGAGAGAGAGAGAGAGAGAGAGAGAGAGAGATACAAGACAGAGACGATACAGAGAGACGGAGAAAGAAAAAAAAGTAATGAAAGAGAGAGAGAGAGAGAGAGAGAGAGAGAGAGAGAGAGAGAGAGAGAGAGAGAGAGAGAGGAAAGAGAGAGAGAGAGACTATAATCTAACGAACTCTCTTCTCTGTTTTAAATCCTGATGAAATTGATACTCTATTGCAGTTTTTTTCGTCTCTGTGCAATCAACGTTAGACATATTCCCCTTTGTCTAATTTATAAGCGCGTTATCAATATTGCATTACATTGCTATCAATATCATGCTCTAATTTATCAATATCTGCAAAATGATGAGAGACACGATGTTTAATCTGAAGAAGTAACTATAGCTTAATATTTCACGTTATATAAGTAATATATAATAAGAAGAACATAAATAAGAATAAAAAAAAACCTTAAAAGTATATGAGTTCAAGGGAATGTAGTCAGCCATAGGTAAAGTGTATAGAAGAATAATTTGCTGTTCTCTCTACAAGCCTTGAGTAGGAAAAAAAACTTGAATCAGTATCAGAATAGGTCGATCAAAGAAAAATTTTTAGTTAGAAGAGAGAATGGAGATGAATAAGTAAGATCGAGAGAGAGAGAAACTATAATCTAAGAATCTCTTTTTTTAAATCCTGATGAAATTATGATATTGCAGTTTTTTTCCTTCAATAAACGAGAATATTCCTGTAAAATAAGGCTGTTTATACATATATTTCCATTCATCTCTGCTTATCAATATCATGCTCTATTTATCAATATCTGCAAAATGACCTTTGTTAGACACGTTGCTTTTTTATCTGTTTATAGAAGCTTAACTTCATAGTCCTTTTAATTATTTCCAACGTTTATATATATATATATA
Source organism: Penaeus monodon (assembly GCF_015228065.2). Lineage (NCBI taxonomy): Eukaryota > Metazoa > Arthropoda > Malacostraca > Decapoda > Penaeidae > Penaeus > Penaeus monodon. The sequence goes on from NC_051411.1 coordinate 7,803,464, forward strand.
TATATATATATATATATATATATATATATATATATATATATATATATATTACCTTCATAACCAGTTATTATTTAGTTCAACTGGTGATGTTATGTTCAGCTCTATAGGTAATGTTGTTCCATCTCAATGTATAATTTGTTCTGTCTCTCTCTACAAGCCTTGGAGTTCTGTTTAACTCTGCAATCAGTATCATGCTAACTAGGTCGATCAAAGAAAAAATTTTCTTACTTTTGTTATTAGATCTGCTTATGTAATTAATGTCGTTCTGTCTAACTTCACATTCTGACTATGAAATATGTATCCAGAAAAAAAAATATTCGTAGATGAGAGGCAAATGCGGTGTTATATCTATATCTATAAGAATATCTACATTTATATTTATATCTATCTACGCACATACACACACATTTTTTTTTCTCTCTCTCCAACGAATAAGATATAGATTGTAAAACGATTGCAAAATGTTCAGTGAATTCCACCGGCATTCAGAAGACCCACCGAACTGATTTGTTTTTCCCTTCATGTAATATATACACGATGTAATGTAATGCAGGCAAAATAGATAGTTAAAAATGAGGGGGAAAACTTTGGAAAAAAAAAAATCTAGAACGAGATATTTCATTTAGTTTAATTAACTATTTTTTTATTTCGTGTTCCAACAGAATGAGGGGAAAATGAGTTAGTATTGATGTTCATGAGAAAGCTTTTGCAATGCTTTAGAGTGACGAGATGATTATTGAAAAAGAATTATGCAAGAAAAAAAATTATTATGATAATTAATGACAAAACAGTGACATCAATAACACCATACATGATAATTCTACTGATAATGATAGTCGTTGTCATGATAAAAAGGACAACGATGATAGTGCTATTGCTAATATTAGTATCATCATCACTATTAATGATAATCATAAGATATAGATATATTTATTAATTAAATCACCTTGTACGCAAATTTTATTGTTTTCTACCTCGACTTAAAGACTTCCAAATTTGCAACATGGCTTTAAGAAGTCATTTTTGGTCGCTCAGCGTAGGAGCGCACTTGTTGCATTGTTGCACTAATTCCAATATTGATTAAAGGACCGAAATGCAAGGAAGCTGAACTTGACACACGCCCCCCCTACACACACACACACACATAGCACATACAGAGAGATAGCGAGAGAGAGAGAGAGAGAGAGAGAGAGAGAGAGAGAGAGAGAGAGAGAGAGAGAGAGAGAGAGACAGAGAGACAGAGACAGAGACAGAGACAGAGACAGAGACAGAGACAGAGACAGATACAGAGACAGAGGCAGAGGGAGAGAGAGAGAGAGACCATACATGATGCCGAGGTATCAGCGCTGATCCCCATCATAATAGGAAAGCAAGCAAAATGATGCGGTATTGAGATAAGACCATCCTGTGCCCCCCTTCGCCCGGGAGGATTTGGATAAAGGTACACATGGCTGGGGACGGTTGGGTTGAAAGTACGTAGGCTGGCGTACGTGAAGGATGAAGGATAGCGTACGTGGATGAATTGGTGTAGGGGAGGAAGAGGGATAGGTAAGATGGGGTACGTGAGGAGAAATGTGAAAGGGGCGGTCATGGAGTTAGCTTAGCTTTGCTTACGATTTAAGGGAGAGTTCACCTACCCTTTATAGTTCTCTGTTTAAGTGTTCGTTGATTTAGGGGAGGAGGGGCAAGTGTCGTGTAGGTGACCGATAAAGATGATATAGGGAGGGACGATGGTATGGCGTATATGCCTTTATCCATACAAATACACTAATATGAATACAGTTATAGGTAAACTGACACAAAGCTCCTCTGTGTGTGTGTGTGTGTGTGTGTGTGTGTGTGTGTGTGTGTGTGTGTGTGTGTGTGTGTGTTGTGTTTGTGTGTGTGTGTGTGTTTGTGTGTGTGTGTGTGTGTTTGTGTGTGTGTGTGTGTGTGTGTGTAGTGTATGTGAGTGTAGTGTATGTGTGTCTTTGTTTGTTTGTTTTTTTGTCTTAGTTTTTTTTTGTGTGTAAGCATGTAAGCAAAGAAATATGAACTGTTCATACTAATCAATCTACAGTTAATTATATCCTTTTAAACAATATCGACAAAGCGCGGCGTCTTTCATGAAAGAGACTGCAAACCTCGCCTGCTTGCCGCTTGCAAACTCGTCCGCCCATTTCGCGAGGCAGTGCCAATGGGAGCTAATCCAGGCAGAGGGCGTGTGCTTGATAGAAATCTAAATATATCTCCCTTCCACCCTCTTCTCCATGCCTTTCCCCTATCTTCCCCTTATCCTCCCCTTATCTTGGCCTTATCTTCCCTTACCTTCCCCTTATTTTCTCCCTTACCTCTCCCCTTCCATCTCCCTACTTCCCCCCTGCCATCCCCCTACCTTCCCCTTTCCTTTCCCCCTCCCTTCCTCCTCCCTTCTCCCTAGTCCCATTCTATCCCGCACCCTTATCCATCTTTCCCATATAGAACACTACGCTCACCCCCCTCCCCCTCCCTCAACACCCTACCCTCATGTGTTATCCATCTATAGCACCCTCCCCCCCACACACAGCCTTATCCACCATCCTCCCCCACCTTTCAACACCCATCCTCATTCCTAGTGTTAACACCCACAACTAATAGTAATACTTCTCCCCCCCACCACCCCCACCCTCATTTTCCTACTCCTAACCCCACCCTGATATCTCTCCTATCCCCTATTCTCCTCTTCTATCCCCACCGTCAGTACATCTCCCCACCCTCCCTCCCTCCCTCCCTCCCTCCGTCCCCCCAACACTCAAATCCCCTCCCCTCCTCCCCAACCCTAGGACCCCCACCCCACACCCCAACCCTAGTACCGACCCCCACCCCCAAGACCCCCTAATCCCAAGACCCCCCACCCCTACAAACCATGCCCCCCCCCCAACCGCCACCCCCACCCACCACGGGATTTATAGTGGCCATACATTTGGTTTGGCGCAATGTCTCACCTCATGTGTTATTGACTGTTATTGCATTAATGTTTAGGGAATTGCGCATTGCGATTGAGTTAATCCCCCCTCCCCCCCAACACCCAACCCCACTTTCCCTCCATACCCCCAGACCTACCCTACTTCCCCTTCCCTTTAAATTATCAGTGCTATAGCCAAAGTCTATCTGAATTTATGGGAAAGAGAGAGGAGAGAGAGAGAGAGAGAGAGAGAGAGAGAGAGAGAGAGAGAGAGAGAGAGAGAGAGAGAGAGAGAGAGAGAGAGAGAGAGAGAGAGAGAGAGAAGAGAGAGAGAGAGAGAAGGTGACAAA
>NC_051411.1:7814236-7816736 GCF_015228065.2 Penaeus monodon
TAGATAAATAGATGAAATATAGATTGAGTAATATATAGATAGACAGAAAGACGGATATATATAAATAGATTGATAGATAGACAGATAGGTAGGCAGATAAACATACAAATAGACAGATAGATAGACAGATAGATAAGAAGATAAAGAAACAGATGGATAGATAGGTAGATAGATATACAGAAAGAATAATGTATTATTAGATAGAAAGACAGGCAGACAGACAAACAGACAGGCAGAAAGATAAATAAACAGACCAACAGCTGTCGACATTACAAAGAGCCATATATCACAGGATATATATCACAATAGAATATTATATCTTATACATCTATCAAATCAACAATATATTGACATCTCTTTCAGCCAACACCTTCGTTATAACAGCATCCAATCATGGTTCCCTTCCCAAATAAATCCATTTTATTAGAGATGTATTTTCGTTTTCATTTTTTTTCTTTTTTTTCCAGATCCATCATTTCAAACTATATTTTCTGTTCACTGGCGAATTGTGGGAGGTTATTGACTATCCTTTTCCCTGTGCAACGGACCGCAATGCAGCTTTTCAACAATTGCAACTGATTCCAGCTCCGGTGCAAAATCTCTTGTCAGATGGAAATACTTGGATGATTAGATACAACTTTAATATTTGCAGGTGGAAACGAATATATTTGGTAGTGTATATACGTGCAATAGACAGTTAGATAGACCTGTGCATATATAAATACTGTAGATACATGAATATTCTATTGTTAACGAGTTTTTGTTTTATTGTTACTGATATTAGCACTATTGTAGTGGTGCATATTATTAATACAATACTATTACCATCATCATCATCATCATCATTATCTTTAGTATCATTATCGTCATTATCGTTCTTGATCATCATCATTATCATTAGCATCATTATCATTATCTTCATCGTTATTGTTATCATCATCATTATCATCATTATTATCCGTATCATCTTTATTATCATTATCATTATATTCATCATTGTCATTATCATCATCATCATTATCATTATCTTCATTATCATTATTATTGTTGTTATTTTGTTGTTGTTGTCTTGTTGTTGTTGTTGTTGTTGTTGTTGTTGTTGTTGTTGTTGTTGTTGTTGTTGTTGTTGTTGTTGTTGTTGTTGTTGTGTTGCTGCTGCTGCTGCTGCTGTTGCTACTATTACTGTTATTGGTGTCATAATTCTCATCATATTACCACAGTCATCATTATCATTATTGTTATTACTATCATCATAATCCTTTTATTATAATCATTATTATCATCACTATCATTAGCAATATCATTTCCATTATTATTGCTATCATCATTGTCACTATTGTTATTACTATCATCATCATTATCATCATCATTAATATTATTATTGTTATCATTATTATTGTTGTTGTTGTTGTTGTTGTTGTTGTTTTGTCATCGTTATTATTGCCATTGTTATTGCTATTGTTTCTTTTTATTATTTTTATCATTAATATCATCATTATCATTGCCATCATTATCATTTTCATTATTATTGTTACTGTAATTGTTGTCATTGGTGCTATTATCATTATAATTGCCACTATCACTATCAAAATTCTTTTTCTTACTATTACGAGCATCAGCCTTCATTGTTATCATTACTATTGGCATTGTTATGCTTATTATCATCACTGCTGTTATCAATAATTATCAATAATCATAATTATTTTCCTAATCATTATTATCATCATTGCCATTACTATTCTTTTTTTATCAGTAGTAGTAGTATCATCATTGAATAAATCTATTATTATTATTATCATTGTCAAAGATATTCGTATTCATATCACAACTATTTTCACAATTATTATCATTATCATGATTATTTTCAATACCAATACGAACATTCTCATCGTCAATCTTATTTTTGTTATGGTGATTATCATTATCATTTCCACTAACAAGGGGTAGAGATAATTTTCAAGTGTTTGGTTTCGCACTAGACTTTATCGACCCGGGTCATAGGTCTCTCGTTGCAGAATCACATATTATATTTAACTAAAACTATCGATGGCACTTCAGTATCATTATTGTTTATAATATTACTTTCCTTTCCAATGTCAATTTTAAATATATTATGGTTACTCTCTGTACCATATTATTAATATTATTATTATCATTAACTCATTAACATTAATATTTTCAGTTCTAGTTGTCCTTATCATCATGATTAACATGCTAATAATCACTCGCACTATCATCATGATTATGATTATTATTGTTATTTATTTTATTGAAATTTAATGTTATTTGCAACTACTGGATATAGTAGTAATTTTTTGGGGTGAAAGCATTAAAAGTCGTACTTTCCTTTGTGCCAGAGATTGGTCAAGTTACGTCATATAGTCGTCTTTTCATTTTATACAGTAATCTGCAAATAAGAATTAAAATGAACATATTAGATATTGTTATACAAAGGAGTGAGTAAAATACTTCTATATATATTTTACTTTTTATAACAAAT
>NC_051411.1:7926736-7931736 GCF_015228065.2 Penaeus monodon
AGGAGACAGCGTAGGAAGGGAGGATAACGAAAGAAAGAAAGTAAAAAAGAAATTGTGAAATCGAAGTTCAAGAAAGAAGAGAGGGAAAAAAACAAAAGAATTGAGAAGGAGGAAGAAGTGGAACGGAGAAGAAACAGGTGCTATGCAAGTTTCGTGTCCTATGACAGTCACATTTCTCCAGCTGTAACTTTAGGCCAACTGCTCGTCTGTAATCACACACCAGACAGATGCACTGAAATATATATATGAGTTTATTTATCTATCTATCCATCTATCTATCTACACATGTCTATATCTAGCAGTTTATCTCTTTATCTATTAATTCGTGCGTCCATCTATTCATCTATCTATTCATCCGTCCATCTGTCTATCTATATCTGTCAATCTGTCTGTCTATCTGTCTGTTCTGTCTGTCTGTCTGTCTGTCAGTCTGTGAATCTGTCAGTCAGTCTGTCAGTCTGTCTGTCAGTCTGTCTGTCTGTCTGTCTGTCTGGCTGCTGGCTGTCTGTCTGTCTGCCTATCTATCTATCTATCTATCTATCTATCTATCTATCTGTCTATCTATCTATCTAGTATGTCTGTCTGTCTGTCTCTCTCTCTCTCTCTCTCTCTCTCTCTCTCTCTCTCTCTCTCTCTCTCTCTCTCTCTCTCTCTCTCTCTCTCTCTCTCTCTCTCTATCTATCTATCTATCTATCTTTCTCACTACCTACCTACCTTTCTGTCTGTCTGTCTATCTATCTATCTGTCTATCTGTATATCTATCTACCTATCTATCTATCTATTTACCTATCTATCTATCTATCTATCTATCTATCTATCTATCTATCTATCTATCTATCTATCTATCTATCTATCTATTTATCTATCTACCTAAAAGGTAACACCGGCACTCTCCGTAGAAAGGAACTGGGGACCCTACCACGTACTCACTCCAAGATCATCACAACATGAAAAACTACAATTAAGTATCATGCTGTGACCAGGCGGCTCAAACATGAACCTACCGTTGAAAAAAAAAGAAAAGAAAAAAAAAAGAATATATATATATATATATATATATATATATATATATATATATATATATATATATATATATATATATATATCCGTCTATCTATATATCTATCTATATCTATATATCTATATCTGTTTACACACACACATACACAAACCAACACACATATATATATATATATATATACATATATATATATATATATATATATATATATATATATATATATATATTATAATATGATATAGTATATAATATACTGCTATCATATCTATCTTATATATATATATAAATATTATATAATTCTATATATAATATATATATATTATTTATTTTTATACTTATGTGTTTATTATATATATATATTAATATCTATATATCTATCATTATATTATATATTATATATTTATATATAAAAGAGTCGAGAGAAGAGAGACAGAGAAGTAGAGAAGGAAAAAACAAAGATTTTATTTAACATTACTGACTATGAGCTAGAGAATTATCCTTTGGCTATCAGCGTTTTACTTCGTCTTAAATAATAAAAAAATGCCAGATTCATTAGCCTGACATTCGCTCTCGACCTTGGGATTCCGACGACATATATATATTTTTTTTTTCTTATGCACTTATAAATCCCCCGCTTGTTTTTGTTGACGCAATAAATATTGTCACCCGACTCGGTACGCTTAATCTAATTCATTCCAATGATTAATCACACGGTGCTATTTATTTGTTGGTCCAATTAAGCTTGTTCATGAAAGTAATTGGTCGACTAGATTTCGTAATGTTAGTAGTTAGTGAAAATATAATAGTTAGGATTTTAGGTTTATTTTACTTATTTTACTTATTCATTTTATTTATTTTTTTATTCTATTTACTTGTAATGGACTTTTGTGTGAGTATGTTATGCATATTATGATACATTACATTATCTATGAAGTTTTAACGCCTCTGTACATCTAATTAATTCAGCCTTATCTCTTGAACTGCTTATCTTAAAATCATTTATTTAATTGTATATTTTCTTACGTATATGCATTTCCATTTTTATTCTCTTTTTACGTGAACATGACGACAGATAAGAAAATGGATCATAGATATTTTCTTGCGCACACTTGCATCATTCTTTTGCGAGTGCATGCAGAGCCGAAGAGAGAATAGATGTAAGGTATATATGTAACGGAACCAGAGTATGATTCCTGTTATCAGTATTCATATATAAATAATACAAAGCACTTTGGCTCCTACACGCCCCATACAATATAACAAACGACCCCCTAAAATACCTGAATAATTCACAGGCGCACACTCATACAGATAGATAGAGAGAGAGAGAGAGAGAGAGAGAGAGAGAGAGAGATAGAGAGATAGATAGATAGAGAGATAGATGGATAGAGAGAAGAGGATAGAGAGAGAGAGAGAGATAGAGAGATAGATAGAGAGAGAGAGATAGATAGATAGATAGATAGATAGATAGATAGATAGATAGATAGATAGATAGATAGATGATAAATATATATATATATATATATATATATATATATATATATATATATATATATATATATATACGTATATATATATATATATATATATATATATATATATATATTATATATATATATATATATATATATATATATATATATGTTATATATATATATATATATATATATATATATATATATATATATATATATTATATATATATATATATATATATATATATATATATATAATATATATATTTATTTATTTATTTATGTATATGTTACACACACACACACACACACACACACCACACACACACACACACATATATAATATATTATATATATATATATATATATAATATATATATTATAATATAATATATATATATATATATATATATATATATTATATATCTGTGTGTGTGTGTGTGTGTGTGTGTGTGTGTGTGTGTGTGTGTGTGTGTGTGTGTGTGTGTGTGTGTGTGTGTGTATAAATAGATAGGTAAATAGATAGAAAGATAGATAGATATAGATATAGATATAGAAATAGTTATATATGCGTATATATATATATATATATAAAATATATATATATATATATATATATATATTATATTTTGTGTTGTGGTGTGGTGTGGTGTGTGTGTGTGTGTGTGTGCGTGTGTGTGTGTGTGTATGAATTTATAAAATATATTATAATATATATATTATATATATATATATATATATATATACTATATATATTTATATATAATATATGTAATATATATATTATTAAAATGTATATCATATATATATATATATCTATATATATACTATATTATATATATATATATATATATATATATATATATATATATATATATATATATATATATATATATAACTCGCGTCCCACCACCACTGTAGCAACACATCGGCGCCAAGGGAAAACCGACCTTACAGCATCGGCGATCGCACGCTCGGAGCGGTTACGAAATCATGCGATGTTTTGTGCCGCAAATCGCGAGTCTATATATGACGGTGATTCAGTTTCATGATAACTGGTCTCGACGATGATGATACAGCACGAGGAGCACGCGCCTGTACGCACGCACCTCTGGTGAATACATAACAGGGGTACAAGACGCACGCACGGGATGTAAACACACAGATTACGCGCAGATGTGAACTGATACGTTGACTAGCTTTGGCGGAGGATGTGTGTGTGTGTGTGTGTGTGTGTGTGTGTGTGTGTGTGTGTGTGTGTGTGTGTGTGTGTGTGTGTGTGTGTGTTTGTTTATGTATGTGTGTGTGTGTGTGTGTGCAGTGTACAAGTACATGCATTTGAATACCCAAGTGAATACGGTTCTCGACCTACAACGCCGTAAAAAAAATAAGAGAAAAGAAAAGAAAAAGAAAAAATGAAATAAACTTCTTCCATTTTCTTACCCAACCTTTTAGACTGAAGTTCTACCATGCAATATACATGGTAACCTTAAAGACTCTTCTAACGCAATAAAAATTATACGACTATCTACGTCTCACTGCTTAATGGTGACACGTATTTTGTCCAGGATTTTTAATGAACGCTTTGTAACCGGGCGATGTATTATACTTTTTCTAACCTAATTCAGTATGCAATATCTAACAACTCGTGATACAGATTTCAGTATCAGAATTATACAGACGATTTTCTTTTCTTTTGATGAAGAGCAGTTTTATAATCGTATAATCAAATGATAAAGAAAGTACATAAAAATGCATTACAAACAGTACATTAAATATACAGACGTTGTAGTTATTATCAATATATTGCCTCATATATAGACTGGGTATGTGCTACCATGACTGTGTGTTTCTGCGTTTATATGTGTATATATGTTTGCGTGTGTGTTCATTCACATGAGTAGATTAGGTATGTATACTCACATGAGTGGAAGTGTTTCCGAGTGGATGTTTATCTGTGCGTGTTGTCGTGTATGTGTATGTATATGTGTACGTGTATGTCTGAATTATGATATATATCTCCTATGGGTCACAAATAACTTTATAATGTTACTTCTAGGTTTCAGTAATATCGAAGCTTTAGTGACTAAATCAACTATGAATAAAACAGGATACTTCAATTTACTAGTTAGTGGTGATTGTAAAGGACAGTTATTTTTGAGCTTAAGAGCAGAAATATTGCATAGGCAATCAACCATATATATATATATATATTATATAATATATATATATATATATATATATATATATATATTATATTATTATATATATATATTTTTATTGTGTGTGTGTGTGTGTGTGTGTGTGTGTGTGTGTGTGTGTGTGTGTGTGTGTGTGTGTGTGTGTGTGTGTGTGTGTACAACTATATATATATTATATATATATATATATATATATATATATATATATATATATATTATATATATATATATATATATATATATATTATGGTAAGAAAACAGGGAGGACAATTTTTTTTCTGTTTATAATTATGTAATATTTTC
>NC_051411.1:7936736-7941736 GCF_015228065.2 Penaeus monodon
TTAATTGAAAAGTTTTGGAGTGTAGTTTCAAAGTAGTTTTACGTGGAAGCTTCCAACCCAGTCTTCTCCCCTCCCCCCCTCCCCATTCCCCTATCTCCCCTCCTCTTCTCTTCTTTTCCCTCTCCCTCATTCGTCCTTTCTCCAGCTTTTTTTTCCAGTCTCCCCTGCCTCCTTTTCTCAACCCTCTCTTTCTACCCTTCCCTCTTTTCTCCATTCCCCTCCCTCTATGCTTCTTTCCTCCTCTGTCCCTTCCCCCTTCCATTCATTTCATTCCCTCCACTCCCACTCCCTTCCTCTCCCTCTCTCCTTCCTCCCCTCCATCTATCCCTTCACTCCCACTCCCTCTCCCTCTCTCCTTCCTTCCTTCCTCCCATCTGTCCCTCCACTCCCACTCCCTCTCCCTCTCTCCTTCCTCCCCTCCATCTATCCCTCCCTACCACCCTGTCCACCCCCCACCCCTACCTCCCTACCACCCTTTCCACCCCCCACCCCTACCCTCCTAGCGCCCCCACCCCCAACCCCCTTAGCAAGCAGAGCAAGGCAAGCAGTTAACTAATTAAATGGATTAAATTTAGTCTCCTCGCCACAGAACAGGACGCACAACGATGTCAGACACACACACTCTCTCTTCTTCTCTTTTATCTAATAGACTTTATTAAAAAACAGGGAATTAGAACGGGAGGAAAGGGTAAATGGGGGAAGAGGAAGCAAGCAAGGAAGGAGGAAATGAGGTCATTGGTCGATTCTCTTTGTTTGTTTTTTCTTTTCTCTTTCTCTGCTTCTCCGTTTCTGTCTCTGTCTGTCTGTGTCTTTCTCTGTCTAATCTCAATCTCTCTCTCTCTCTCTCTCTCTCTCCTCTCTCTCTCTCTCTCTCTCTCTCTCTCTCTCTCTCTCTCTCTCTCTCTCTCTCTCTCTCTCTCTCTCTCTCTCATTCTCTCTCTTTTCTCTGTTCTATCTGTCTGTCTGTTTCTGTCTCTGTCTCTGTCTCTCTTTCTGTCTGTCTCTCTCTCTCTCTCTCTCTCTCTCTCTCTCTATCTATCTATCTATCTATCTATCTATCTATCTATCTCTCCATATAAATATATATATATATATATATATATATATATATATATATATATATATATATATATATATATATATGTATATATATATATACCAGAAATGCTTAAAGACGGAAGGAAGGAAAGCCATTTTGCTCGGCAGATTTACTGCACGTGAGAGAGAAAGAGAGAGAGAGAGAGAGAGAGAGAAGAGAGAGAGAGAGAGAGAGAGAGAGAGAGAGAGTTAGAGAGAGAGAGAGATGAGAGAGAGGAGAGAGAGAGAGGAGAGAGAGAGAAGAGATAGAGAGGGCAGAGAGAGAGAGAGAGAGAGGAGAGAGAGAGAGAGAGAGAGGAAAAATAGAGAAAGAGAGAGAGAGAGAGAGAGAGAGAGAGAGAGAGAGAGAGAGAGAGAGAGAGAGAGAGAGAGAGAGAGAGAGAGAGAGAGGACCCCTGGAGGCAAATGCAGGTGTGTGAACAAGATTGGATGAGTTTGAGGGAAGCAGGGGGGGGGGGGGCAAGGAAGGGACGGGAAGAGGTAAGGGAAAGGAAGGGGGAGGAAGAAGCAGGTAGGAGGAGAGAGGTGACATGGAAAGAAGAGAAATGGAAGAAAGAGAGGAGGGAGACATGGAAGGAGGATGGAGGAGATAGTGGAGGATGAGAGAAAGGTAGATTAAGGGAAAGAAAAAGATGAAGAAAAGAAGAGGCGAGTGCAGGTATGTGAACAAGATTGAACGAAGATGGAGGTGCAAGAATACAAGAGAAGAGGACGAGAGAGAGAGAGAGAGAAAGAAAGAGGGAAAGAGAGAGAGAAAGAGAGAGAGAGAAAGAGAGAGAGAGAAAGAGAGAGAGAGAAAGAGAGAGAGAGAGAGAGAGAGAGAGAGAGAGAGAGAGAGAGAGAGAGAGAGAGAGAGAGAGAGAGAGAGAGAGAGAGAGAGAAGGATAGAAAAGAAGAAGAAAAGGGAGACTGACGAAATGAAAAGAATACAGAAATGAAGAAGCAGAGAGAAGACGCAAAGGAAAATACGGAGAAGGAAGAGGGGAAGGGAGAAGGGAAAGAGAGATGGAGAGTGTAAGTGAGAGAGAGAGGGGGGGGGGAGGGGCGGAGTCAAAGGGAGGTAAGGTTGAGACAAGAAGAAAAATAAAAGTAAAAAGGGAGTAGCTTATAAAGCAATAAAATTGGAATAAAAGAAAGATAGAAGTAAAATGGCACAAAAAAAAACAGACAGACAGAGAAACAGTCATAAAAAACACACACACAAAGAAAAACAAACAGGCAAACAGAGAGACAGACAGACAATAAAAAAGGAATTTTGAGACAATCAGAAATAGACCTTTTTACGTATGCCTGATAACTACATTGCAAATATACCGTCCATGCAATCTGACCTTTATGCTAAGTCCTCAAACTATCTTGACCTTTCCTTAAAGAGCAGAGAAAAGGCTCAGCAAAATATTTTCCTTTTGCAATGAAGTAAAGGAAGAAGAGAGAGAGAGGGAGAGAAAAAGAGGGGGGGTAGAAAAAGAGGAGAAAGAGAGAGAGAGGGGGGGGGAGTTAGAAATAGAAGTGGAAGGAGGGAGAGAGAGAGAGTAAGAGAGATAGATAGATAGAGAGAGAGAGAGAGAGAGTAAGAGAGAGAGTAAGAGAGAGAGAGAGAGAGAGAGAGAGAGAGAGAGAGAGAGAGAGAGAGAGAGAGAAGAGAGAGAGAGAGAGAGAGAGAGAGAGAGAGAAAGAAATATTAAGAAACTAGAAATATTGCAAATGAAGTAAAACTATGAGATAAGAGAAAAATAAACGATGATATGAATCATGAAGCTAATGATAGAAATATTTACTCTGATATTTATAGTAATAATATTTTTTAATTCACCCCCCTCCCCCCACCACCATTTTCAGTCCTACACCTGTTCACTCACACTTGCCTCCTCTTCCTCCTTAACTTCTTCCACCTCTTCTGCATCTTTATCACCTTCCCTCCCCCCCACTCCACCTACTACATAAGCCCCCCAACCTCCCTTTCCCTTCATTCCTCTTCCTTTCCTCTAAAAGTGTCCTTCGTTTCCCCTCCCTTCTCCTATATTCATTTTATTTTACACTAAAAGTCTCTTTCGTTTCCCCTCTCTTTCCCTTTATTCCTTTTCCTTTCCTCTAAAAGTCTTCTTCGTTTTACCTCTCTTCCTCTTTAGTCTCCTTCGTTCCCCCTCCCTTTCCCCTTTCCCATCTCCCTTTCCCCTAAAAGTCACCTTCGCTTACCCTCCCTTCCCTTTATTCCTTTTCTTTCCCACTAAAAGTCTCTTTCGTTCCCCTCCTTTTCCCCTTTACGTATCTCCCTTTCTTCTTTAATCTCCATCGTTCCTCCTCCCTTTCCCCTTCCCCATCTCCCTTCCCTCTAAAAGTCACCTTCGTTTCCCCTCCCTTTCCCCTTTCCCATTTTCCTTCTTTATTCAAGTTCTTTCCCCCTTTTTTATAATCTCCTTTTCTCCTTTTCTTCTTTAAGCCCTCTTTCCATTTGTTTTTCCTTCTTCGATTTTCTTCTTTGATGATGATGATAATAATAATGGTAATAAAGTAATAATAATAATGGTACCAATAATAATAATTCTGATAATAATAATAATAATAATAATAATAATAATGATAATTAATAATAATAAATATAAATAAATAATATATAATAATAATAATAATCAAAATTAAGCGGCTTTAACTCCTCAGTCACTAGGGATATGTTTTCAGGCGTTTTCTAAAAATATAATGTTATTTCAACACCTCAAGGAAAAATTTCTTCAGCTGTAATAGTGTAATACATTATGATTAGTGATATTATTATCATAAATTTATTGATTATTACTATTATTATTATTACTATAGTCATGAATATTATTCATCATTTAATTAGTATCAGTATTATCATTAAGAAGGAGAGGAAATCAGGGTTGATATTAACATAGTCTAAAATTATGAAAGAATGAAGTTTATGAATAGAACAATAAATGATAATGAGGTATGTGGATGCGATATGCAATAGACAATTTCACACAGTCTTAGATTACGGAAAAACGCAGGAGAGAGAGGGAGAGAGAGAGAGAGAGAGAGAGAGAGAGAGAGAGAGAGAGAGAGAGAGAGAGAGAGAGAGAGAGAGAGACAAACAGACAGACAGACAGACAGATAGACAGAGAAACAGAGACAGAGAGACACTCTCTCTCAGACAGACAGAGAAAGAGAGAGAGAGAGGGAGAGAGAAGGGGAAAGGGAGTGAGTGAGAGAGAGAGAGAGAGAGAGAGAGGGGAGAGAGAGAGAGAAAGAGAAAGAGAGAGAGGGAGGGGAGAGAGAGAGAGAGAGAGAGGAGAGAGAGAGATTTCCTTTTTTTGCCATCGTGACCCTTTTTATATAACATAGAGTTACTGCCAATTAGACCTATACGACGGTAACTTTACGCCTTCAGAGAGCAATAAATAGCAACACCATCATATATATATATATATATATATATATATATATATATATATATATATATATATATATATATATATTGGATTTAATAATAACTAACAGACCAGACATCATTATTCACTTCGATGTCATCCCGTGTCATGTTGCTGACCATGAACTTATCACGATGACGTTAAATATAAAGAAAACAAAGCGACCACCAGTAATAAAAACTTTTTGCGATTTCAAACACTATAACCCTCAATCTTTCTGCGAGCTTATTTTGTCTAAAGAAAGTACTCTATCAAATATTTCACTGACAGATAATGTAAACGACCAAGTAACTATCCTTACAGAAGTTATTAAAAGCAGTATTGTTTGCACTGGCTCCCTACGTAACACGAACCGTCAGACGTCCCCCTGCTCCATGGATAAAGGACGATATTCAGAGAGCCATTAGCGATAAAAAAACAATGCCCACCAAGCCTTAAAAGTAACAAAAAATGAGGCCGCCTTCAGGAGATTAT
>NC_051411.1:7945292-7948723 GCF_015228065.2 Penaeus monodon
TTTTTTTGGCCCAAACTTTCATAAGTGAGCATTTATACCGTAGTTCTCACCTATAACATCGATTTTTTTTTATTGTGGTCACAACCACAATAAAAAAAATCGATGTTATAGGTCTTCCAGTATAAAATTAATTGGATTGTGTTCTTATGAATGGCTGGTAATTACCGGCGGCAAGAGAAGTTGCAAATCGATGGAATGCAACAAGCCTTCTGAGGGTGCGCAGGTCAGTGGGGAATTATTGCGCTGTTTTGCAATGATGATGATTTCTCTCTCTCTTTAACTACGTCTATATGTTTATATCTATCTATCTATATATCATATTTTTTCTGATATCTATGCAACTAGCTATGAATGTATGTATATATGTATGTATGCATGTGTGTGTGTGCGCGTTTGTGTGTGTGTGTGTATATATATATATATATATATATATATATATATAGATATAATATATATATACATACATAATATATATATTATATATTATATATTTTACATATATATACAATAATATTATATATATAAAATATATATATATATATATATATATATATATATATATATATGCAATATATATATATATATATATATATATATATATATATATATATATATATAATATATATATATAATATAATGTGTGTGGGGGGGGTGAGTGTGTGTATGTGTGTGTGTGACTGACTGACTGCCGCGATGGTCCAATGGATAGAGCACTGGACTCCGACTCTCGTGGTCACGAGTTCAATTCCCTGCCACGGCAGGAAAATGTCTACGCTCGATCTGATCTCACGGCGAAGAAACGACAGATCGCCTTGAGAAATCAAACGCAGGTGTCGAAGGGAAAGTCCTTGCCGTGGCATAAGTGGTAGCGCGCTGAACCGCGGTTGATTAGGAAGGACATCCAATCGGGTAAGGGTGGTACTGCCAAATCACCTCTCAATAATAAATTGGGAGAGGATTAGATCCTACAGTGAAATAAATGGCTGTTGAACATACAAACAAACAAACATATATATGTTTATATATAAATGTAGATATAAATATATATATATAAAATATATAGATATATATATATATATATATATTTTATATATATTTTGGTGTTTTGGTGTGTGTGGGGTGGTGTGGGTGTTTTTTTTGTGTGGGGTGTGTGTGTGTATATAACATATATGAAATATATATATTTGTATATATATTATATATAAAATATTTTAATATATTATATATATATATATATTATAATATATATATATATTTGAAGATACAGACATAGAAACATGTATACAGAGTACGTAAAGGAATACTCAGTCCCCAGTAATGTATATACACTACATTCGATTACACACACAAAAAAAAACTTGTTAGGGTCAGAGAGAAAAAGGGAAAAGGTGCTTTATTAAGCAGACAAAAAGCTCTCCCTTCACTGACAGCTAAAATTGCCTCGTATTAAAGTTCTGTTATCTGGTTAATCTTCTCTTTTCAAAAGGCATTGAATGAATTACTTTCCCGGATAATTCTTTACTTAAAAACACGCCTGAGTATATATGGTATTTTTATGAGTGCAAATGTATTTATTATTTATAAATGATAAAAGAAAAAGAGAATTATTAATGAAGGATTATTTCCTTTTGGACTATATATATATATATATATAATAATTTATAATATATAATATATAATATATATATACATATACATATAAAATATTAATATATATATATATATATATATATATATATATTTTAATATATTTTAATATATATATAAATATATATCCCATTATATATACATATATACATATATTATAAAATATATATATATATATAATATATTAATATATTATATATTATATGTGTTGTGTGTTGTGTGGTGTGTGTGTGTGTGTGTGGTGTGTGGTGGGGTTGTGTTATACATAAAATCCATACATACATACGTACGTATATACATACATAATACAAAACGTACATCCCATAAAATACGTAATACATACATACACATATACACATATCAATCATGGATAAGAAAGAAAGACTGAACACATATTAGTAAACGGAGAGAAAAATAGGAAGAAATTAGAAAAAAAAAACACCCAAAACAAGCAAACAATGCTCCTGATACACGGATTGATAAAGTTAACACAGCAAAATTTCAGCAAAACAAAAATTGCGTTGCGCGGAAAATTAAAATTGCTCGATTCGAGGCTTTACGCAGCGACCAGGGGAAAAATGTAGGGGACGCAGAAGGGGAGGCAGGAATATCACAATAGGGAGTGTGTGTGTGTGATTGTGTGTGTGTGTGTGGTGTGTGAATGTGTGTGTGTATGTATGTGTTTTTTTGTGTGTGGTTTTTTTGTGTGTGTATGGTGTGTGTGTGTGTGTGTGTGTGTGTGTGTTTGAGCTTGTGTGTGATGTGTATGAGTGCTTGTTGTAGGTGATGTGAGTGGTGCATGTATGTGATGTGTGTGATAAAATAAATGTATTTTTAGTGAGAGATTGCAAAGCATCTTTTTTTCATTCTGTATATATATATATATTATATATATATATATAAAAATATAATATATATGTATATATAATATATATATATATTTTATATATATATATATATATATTAATATATATATATAATTATATATATATATTATATATATGCGTATTTATTAAGGGGTTTCCCTTTGTCTATTTGAACATGCTTGTGTGTCAGATATTTTACATACTTAAATGACAAGAAAAACCCAATTTTCATCAAAGTCGAATTACATCTGAATAACAGCATCAGCCTAGAGAGAGAGAGAGAGAGAGGAGAAGAGAGGAGAGAGAGAGAGGAAAAGAGAGAGAGAGCAGAGAGAGAGAGAGAGAAATAGAGAGAGAGGAGAGAGAGGGAGAGAAGACGAGAGAGGAAGGAGGAGAGAAGAGAGGAGAGAGAGAAGAGGATGAGGAAGAAACCCAAAAACTATTGAAAACAACGTTGAGATATCAAATCTCTAATCCATTACAATCCCTCTAAAGCTCTTTTTGTCAAATGGGGTGGATAATAAAGTTTAATAAATTTTGATCCGGCATAAAGAAAAAAAAGCAGGAATGTCCATATATACATTGGTATTCCTACCACGCGATGGTAATAAAACCAGAACATAAGTAAACAATTATATAATTTTAGCTTAAATTTCATGTTATTCACGTGGGATGAGTTAGTACTTTGATAACCCTGTATATGAGGGTTGTGGATTATTTCAGAAAGAGATCTAGGTATTGGGAAAATTAACATTAGACCGATTTTTCTCTATTAATACATGAACTGGGATATTGGGACATAATTTCAACAAATTCAAATGTTTTTGGGAAAGAAGTTGAATGAAAAATAGGAAAACTAGATTTTTTAATATATATATATATTATTATATAATCAATATGTATTAAAATAAATTTAAA
>NC_051411.1:7948823-7951323 GCF_015228065.2 Penaeus monodon
AAAAAAAAAACCATTGTTAAATTTTTTTTGGAAAAAAAAAAAAAAAAAAATTTTTTTATTTAAAATTTAATTTTTAAATTTATTTTAATTTATTTCCCCCCCAAAAAACACACACACACACCACCCCCACCCCACAAAAAAAAAAAAAAAAAAATATATATATCTATAAAATATATAAAATATATTAAATTATTTTTTAAAATATATATATAAAAAAAAAAAAAAAAAAAAAAAAAATATTTAATATAATTAATAATAATATTTAATTTATATAATATTATATTATTTTTATTTATTAATATATAATTTTATATTATATATTATTTTTAAATAATATTTTTTATATAATAATAAAATTATTTTATATATATTATATATATATTATATAATAAATATATATATTATTTTGAGTTTTTTTGGGGAAATTTTTTTTTTTTTTTTTTTTTTTAAAATTAATTTTTCCCTTATTTAAAATATATTTTTTTATTTTTTTTAATATATTTATTTATTTTAAATTTTTTTATTTATTTTTTTTTTTTTTTGTGTTGTGTGTGTGTGGTGTGTGTGTGTGTGTGGTGTTTGGGTGGTGTGTTTTGGGTTGGTGTGTGTGTGTGTGTGTGTTTTTGGTGTGTGTGGACTGTGGTGTGTGTGTATAGAATACACACATGTACTGTATTTTAAACATTGTATATGTATTATATATTATTTTTTAATTATCTATAATATATATTTATATTTTTTATTAATATATAAATGCGGTGTGTGTGTGTGTGTTTTCATCCCAAAACCCCCTACTCATTCTCTCTTCTATCTAACACTATTTTTTAATCTATATTCTCGGCAAGATTCTTTCGATTATTCTTTTTATGCGTTGTTAATTTCAATGACGAGCTCATTGTAAATCATTTCATTTTCCAGGATTTCTACCGGGGTTTGTTGTTTACAATGACAAAGATTATTGCTGTAATTACATTTTTATATGCATGGCTATAAATGAGTACATTTTGCTGTCTTTGAAGTATAATCATGTATCTTTTAGGCAGAAAGAAGAAGAAGAAGAAGAAGAAGGAGAGAGAGAGAGAGGGGAGAGAGAGAGATGAGAGAGGAGAGAGGAAAGAGAAATTTGAGGAGAGAGAACGAAAGAAAAGAGAAGCGAGAGAGGGAAAGAGAGGGGAAGAGAAATAGAAGAACAGAAAAACAAACAGACACACACACACACACACACACACACACCACACCACAAAACACACACACACACACACACACAAGCAAGACAGACGCAACGAACAGAAGAGAGAGGAGAAAAAGAAAACGAGAAATAGAAACAGAGAATGAAGGAAAGAGATAAAGAGAGATGAAAACAGGCAAAATGGAGAAAATAGCAACTAATGACAGCTGAGTCGAAACACGTGCAGAAGTACCTGAACGAAAGGGGAAATTGCCTTTTAAGTCCCACCCCTTCTCTTCATCTTGCTTGCCCTTCTGTTTCCCCTCTTCTCTGCCTCCCCTCTTTCTTGCCCTCTCCCTTCCTTTCTACTTCTCTCTTTCTCTTCTCTCTTTCTCTTCCCTCTTTCTCTTCTCTCTTTCTCTTCTCTTTCTCTCCGCCCTCCCCGTCTCTGCCTCTCCTCTTTCTTGCCCTCTCCCTTCCTTTCTCCTTCTCTCTTTCTCTTCTCTCTCTCTCCCTCCCTATCCTCCTTGTCTCCACTTCCCTTCCCTCCCTCATTGTCCTTTCCCTCTCCTTCCTCTCCTCCCATCTACCTCTATTTCCTTACCCCTATCGTCATTCTCTCCCCTCATTCTGCTTTCTCTTCTTCCCCTCCCTTACCTTCCTTTTACCTCACCGCCATACCTCCTTCCTCCCCTCACCGTCCTTCCCCTCATTCTCTCCTCCCTTCTCCCTCCCTCCCTCCCTCCCTCCCTTCCCTTCCCTCCCTTACCTTCCTCTCTCCCTCCTCCCCTTTCCCTCCCTCCTCCCCTCCTCCCCTCCCTCTCTCCCCTTTTGCCTCCCTCCTCCCCTTTCCCTCCCTCCTCCCCTTTCCCTCCCTCCTCCCCTTTCCCTCCCTCCTCCCCTCCTCCCCCTCTCTCCCCTCACCCTCCCCACCACGAGGAGAGATAAATGAGAGCTTGATAATGAGGACAAGGCCGACGCAATGGAAGGGGAGGAGCGCCTGACCTGAGGGGAGGAAAAGGGGAGAGAGAGAGTGAGAGAGAGAGAGAGAGAGAGAGAGAGAGAGAGAGAGAGAGAGAGAGAGAGAGAGAGAGAAGAGAGGAGAGAGAGAGAGAGAGAGAGAGAGAGAGAGAGAGAGAGAGAGAGAGAGAGAGACAGAGACAGACAGACAGACAGACAGACAGACAGACAGACAGACAGACAGACAGACAAAGACAGAGAGACAGAAAGACAGAGAAAGAAAAAAAGAAAAAAAGAATAAAAAAAGACTTCGAGAGAAGGGGAAAAAAGAAAAAACAAATGAAAATGAGAAACACAAGATGAGAAGAAAGA
>NC_051411.1:7961323-7963823 GCF_015228065.2 Penaeus monodon
GAGGCACAGTTATGATGAATATATATATATAACAGGGTTTGAGAATTAACCAACAGAAGACGATTCTTTCATGTGGACTAAGATTGGACTAATGGCAAGATGACTTTGAGAGGATAAGATAAGTCCAAACCATATTTTACCAGTAAAAAATAAAGTAAAGTAAAAAAAAAAATGCTTGGGAATATGAAAACAGGAAGAATTGTTAAAATAATAAATAATAATAATTCATAATAATAACAATTATGAAAATCAAGGGCTAAGAAGAATGAAGACAGTGGCAAGCAGAAAACAGAACGAAGATAACAAGAAATAAGACAAATAGAAAGAAAGACGAAAGTCAGCATTATAAAAGATAGATAGAGATACATAGATAGTTAGAGAGAGAGAGAGAGAGAGAGAGAGAGAGAGAGAGAGAGAGAGAGAGAGAGAGAGAGAGAGAGAGAGAGAGAGAGAGAGAGAGAGAGAGAGAGAGAGAAACCGAAAGAACGAGAGAAAACGAGAGAGAGAGCACGAAGGAGCGTGAGAGAACGAGACAGCGCGAGAGAAAAGGAGAACGAAAGAACGAGAAAGAACGAGAGTAAACGAGACAATTACGAAAATCCGGGGCTAAAGAAAAGGAAGATTAAGAAAAGGGGAAAGCGGCTGCAGGTAGGATGGCTCTCGAAAGGCGTGAGGTGCTGGAGTACGTAAAATCCAAAGTGTCGCAGACTGAATCATTCATACCTTGCGAGGACCCGCAGTCTTCAGTGCGAAATTATGCCATGAATCATCTCACGCTATGTATGTATGTGTGTGTGTGTGTGTGTGTTTGTGTGTTTGGGTTTGGGTTTGGGTTGTGTGTGTGTGTGTGTGTGTGTGTGTGTGTGTGTGTGTGTGTGTGTGTGTGTGTGTGTGTGTGTGTGTGTGTGTGTGTGTGTGTGCGTGAGTGTTTTTGGGTTTGGGTTGTGTGTGTGTGTGTGTGTGTGTGTGTGTGCATGTCTCTGTATGAGTGTGAGTGATTACTGCTACACCTCTACTCTTTTTTGTGAGCACGTTTTTTGTTGTCATGTTTTTTTTTTCTTTTTTTCCCACGTGTACCAATGTATACATTATTAGAGATACATACGATTTGCACGAGAACGAGAGGAGGGGGGTGGGGGTAACTAAGAGAGTGGGGAGGGGGGGAGGGGGTTGAGGACGCTATACATACAGAAATTCATTGAATGTTTGTGTATTTACTTCTACAATATCCGAGTGTGCAAATGTGATTTGCGAAGTCATTGGTATCGGGCGTTTGTGTGTGACTGTGTTTACATATGGCTGAATTTATCGAAACGTTGGTCAAATTGATTTTGTATTTGTATGCGTGTGGGGGTGGGGTTGTGTGTGTGGGTGTGTGTAAGTGTGTGTGTGTGTGTGTGTGTGTGTAAGTATGTGTGTGTGTGTGTGTGTGTGTGTGTCTGCACCTCTCCTCTAACCCCACCCGTCTCCACCTCTCCTCCATCCCCACCCCTTTCCACCTCTCCTCCACCCCCACCCCTTTCCACCTCTCCTCCACCCCTACCCGTCTCCACCTCTCCTCCATCCCTCTCCACCTCTCCTCCACCTCCACCCCTCTCCACCTCTCCTCCACCCCCAACCGTCTCCACCTCTCCTCCACTCCCACCCCTATCCCCCACCATCACACTTCTCCCACCCCTCCTCCACCCCCTCTTCCAACCCCCTCACCCCACCCCCACCACACCGCCATTAGCTACTTAAGGATTCATGGGAAGTTTCGCACGAAGTCCAGCCGTGGAACAGTACCTAATCAATCTATTGCAAGACTTTGTGTGCAATGGCGATACAGCTCAGGTAACAACACCTTCCGCGGGTCCATTATTTATCCCAAGCTCCTTCGATAATTATTTGGCAACTTTGCAATGTTGTGCAACTTGCCATTCACCCTCCCTGGCCCTCTCCCCTCCCTCCTTTTTCTTTTTTTTCTTTTTTCTTTTTTTTTGCCTGGCGTCTACTCAATACTGCGACGCCATTCTTGCTCAAAATATGAAGGGAAGGCGAAAGGAGGATTTTATTAGCTGTCTCTGCGTGGCTCCGCGTATGTAATTAATAAGTTGAAATCTGGTTTTATGAGGAGGTAGAAGTAGAGAGGTAGATAAGTAGGAAATAAATTTACCGAGAAACAGCAATAAACTCGATCGACATATGAATAAAACAGATAAAGAAGTTGATTGATATGTGCGCTTATAGACGGATAGATAATTTGACACGGACGTGATTGAATAGGGAAAGGTGGATTTTTCAGTCAATAGATAATAAGATAAGATATCGTCCTTTCTACATCTCCGTCTTTCTCTCATCCCTTCTTTCTTTCTCTCTTTTTTCTTCTTTTTTTCTCCTATCCACCCCAAGGCCTTAGCACTTTATCCGGTATGTTTTCCTTCTTCTCATTCTTCTCCTTTTCCTTCTCCCTCTTTCCGTCCTCCTTCCCCTTCTTCGTATAACGTGAATAGTTTGTCTT
>NC_051411.1:7981323-7983375 GCF_015228065.2 Penaeus monodon
TATATATATATATATATATATATATTAGATTTATTTATTTATTTTATTTTATTTTATTTATGTTTATTTTTATTTTATTTTTATTTTATTTTTCTTTTGTTTTCCTTGATGTATGTATCATATCTGTTCAACATACATCTTGCATACTTACGTACATACATGAATACTTTACATGAACTTGAATGCTTACATACATATATGAATACTTGCATACATGAATATTTACATACACGTATGAATACGTACATACATACATGAATACTTATATACATACATGAATACTTACTTACATGAATACTTACATACATACATGAATACTTACATACATACTTGAATACTTACAGACATGAATGCGTACACACACACGTTCTCTTTTGCAATTCTAGTAGGCCTAATGTCATATAGCACGAGAAGAGACGGGCTCTGTTACATCAGGCCTATGACAGTGGTTTTTAAACTCTCCGATTTGCTTTGGATGTGATGCTCTGTTTCCTCGAGTTGGTGTAAAAATTACGGTATTTGTTCATGGGAATCCCGTACGTATAAACCGTGAGAATAATGATGGTATGGTGAATAGTGTCATAATTGGCTATGGTGAAATGATTTTTTTTTTTTTTTTTTTTTTTTTTTACTTTTCCTATCTTTTTAATCTTTGCTCTTTTCCAATAAATAGATCTGAATATATTGCAGGCCCCCCTCAGCTGCGGTATGAAATATGTTGCAATAGATTATTGATACTGATATTGCGGTCAACTGTTACAGAATATTATACCATTTTTATTCCTTATCAGAAAGCAAAGTTATAAACTGTCACTCATTTTATGTTTCTTGCGATTGCCACAAGCATTATAGAGGTTAAAACGATAAGCATGAATCACTAGGTTTAGCATTTGATCAATTGCAAAGGCAAGTGCGAATTCTAATGGGTCTTTCTATCTATACATTAGCAACGCATTGCAATATTGAAGCAGCCAAAACCGTGATGAGAAGCTGTCAGTCAAGGCAAGGGAAAGCTGGTATATCCACTGTGCCGTACCGTAAGGTCGAAGGTCCTATTCTCAATACACACCTTAGTATGTCTTCAGAACAGCCTTGACCTTTACGTTTACTCTGCACTTCAGCAATAACTTTCGGCAAAGCAACACTGAGGCAAAAATGATTCAAGTAATCCTCATGCATCAACATACTGACATATACACAGACAGCTTAGTTGGCAGACGTAGGACGAACGTAAAGAGGTAAATTATACAGACGTGCATATTTACAAGGGCTTGATTACCTCTCTGTTTATTTGTCTATTTGTCTTTTTGTCAGGCTATTTCTATCTATCTATCTATCTATCTATATATATATGTATGATAGATATCTATACAAGGAGCGATTGGACCTATAAGGAGGAGGCTGAGTGACGGTGTGTGTGTGTGTTTATGTGTGTGTGTGTGTGTGTGTTTATGTGTGTGTGTGTGTGTGTGTGTGTGTGTGTGTGTGTGTGTGTGTGTGTGTGTGTGTGTGTGTGTGTGTGTGCGTACGCGCGCGTGTGTGTCTGTTTGTGTATGTCGTATGTTCTTTTATTCTGCCGCACCAATGTACTTGATTAAAAAGTAGAAACTTCAGAAACAAGTGCTGAAAGATAAGTGACTCATAGCACAAGGGGAATGTCTTAGATAATTAACAGCATAAGCACCAAAATGACGTCTAATTTTCAACGTCTCTCGTCGGGACAAAAACAGAGCCGCGAAGACATATGGGTATCTGCAGAAGCACTTCATCCCAGAACACAAAGCATTGAGGATTTATGCATAAGAGAGAGGGGGAGAGGGGAGGGAGGAAGAGAGAGAGAGAGAGGGGGAGGGGGGAGGAATAGAGAGGGAGAAAGAGGGGGGAAGAGAAAGAGATTGGGGAGGGAAGGAAGAGAAGAGAGAGAGAGAGAGAGAGAGAGAGAGAGAGAGAGAGAGAGAGAGAGAGAGAGAGAGAGTCAGAGGAAGAGAGAGAGAGAGAAAGAAAGAGAGAGAGGGGGGGGGGAGAAAGAGATGAGAGAGAGAGAGAGAGAGA
>NC_051411.1:7983475-7985975 GCF_015228065.2 Penaeus monodon
ATAAGACAAAAAAAAATCGCGCACTGACATAAATTGAAACTTTCAGAACCATTCATGTATGACGAGCTCTATCTATCCTGAATTATTAAAAAAAAAAAATCAGCCACGCGGCTTTTAACAGTATCCTTTATTGAACGAACTTTTTCATAAGATTATATAGATGTTTGTAACTGTCTGATTGTTTGCAATGATAATATATAATGCTATCCGAGTTAATCTACTTGCTATGATGGCTGATGATGCTTCTGTCAAAAGATTTTTAATTTCCGCTCTCTCTCCATTTTTTTTTCTGTAGGCACTTCCTACGTATCTCTTCTGTGTATGTGAGGAAGTGTGTGTGTGTGTGTGTGTGTGGTGTGTGTGTGTGTGTGTGTGTGTGTGTGTGTGTGTGTGTGTGTGAGACACATACACACACACACACACACACACACACACACACACACAAACAAACACACACACTCACACACAAACAAACACACACACTCACACACATCCCTAGTTTTCTTTCTGTCGAAAAAAAATGTTTTCCTTTATGCAGTAACATTGCAAAGGTCAAGATTTCACCTTTGCTCTTCTTCTCAGCAAAAATTCGGTTTTCTTTCGAAAATCTTTATCGATGAATTACAGTCCGTACCTCCCCGCTAAGATATGCATACCATTACAAAGATGTATATGGATAATGATGGGTTAGAGAGAGAGAGAGAGAGAGAGAGAGAGAGAGAGAGAGAGAGAGAGAGAGAGAGAGAGAGAGAGAGAGAGAGAGAGAGAGAGAGAGAGAGAGAGAGAGAGAGAGAGAGAGAGAGAGGCAAAGAGACGTTGAAAGAGTTAGATATATAGCGAAACAGATAAACAGTGAAATAGACAAAAAATAGACAAACCATAGATAAACAAAATATAGATAGATATTAAACAAGTATGAACGTGTATTTGAGGTGACACTGAGTTTCTGGCCTTTCGTAGATCTACAAATATTAATTTCTTTTTGACTGACAAGCATCAACATCAACCAAAAAAATGCATTTTAATCCGCTTAGAGATCACGCAACTACAACGAGAGAGATGATAATAGTAACAAAAAATATTTCGAAGAAAGACAAAGTTATAATGCATGTGTTTTCACGGCGTTTATAGAGACATTCGTCGTGTGTTGATAAATCAATGGTTTGATTTATTTCTCAATTTCTCGAATCATTATTATTATTTTCTTTTTATGATTATAATTTACTTGGGGTGTTAATTTGGTTATTCTTTCAGTTTATTCACTTACTTGGCTTCATTTTAAGAGGTTATGTTAACTTTTATATTATCATAAACTTGTTCGGTGTATCATATCATAGAAACCATTCTCTATGTCTCCCTTCCTCCCTCTTTTCCTAACTTACTGCCTCTTGCTCTCTCTCTTGTTCTCGCTGTCTCTCGCTCTCCCTCTGTTCTCCCTTTCTCTCGTTTTCTCTCTGTTCTCGCTGTCTCTCGCTCTCCCTCTGTTCTCCCTTTCTCTCGTTTTCTCTCTGTTCTCGCTGTCTCTCGCTTTCTCTCACTTTCCTAACTCACTCACTGTCTCTCGCTCTCTCTCTGTTCTTGCTGTCTCTTTCTCTCTCTCTCTCTCTCTCTCTCTCACTCTCTCTCTCTCTCTCTCTCTCTCTCTCTCTCTCTCTCTCTCTCTCTCTCTCTCTTCTCTCTCTCTCTCTCTCTCTCTCTCTCTCTCTCTCTCTCTCTCTCTCTCTCACTCGCTCTCTCTTTATTTCAAGAAAGTCTGGATCATCCTTTCACACACAAACAAGCAAACAAACACAACAAAAACACAAACAAACAAAAGAATCGTCAATAGAAACAAAGAAAACAAAACAAAAACAAAAATAAAACAGACCACCCATTACCATAATGAACCATATGCTCTCGACTCGCATGGTAGACCTAACGCACGGGGAGAGAGAATTATAGAAGAGATTACATGGTGATTAACAGGAAGGTCATCAGTCATAGATTATTAAAGGGGGGGAGGGAGTAATGTGTAATTAAAGAGAACTGGAGATTAGCAATGGTTTGGTAGATAGAGGAGAGGTTATAGGAAAAGGGGAAAAGTGAGCGAGCTTTTGATACGAGTGTTCGGTATGATATGATTTGCGTTCATTTGTCAGATTTTTATCGGTTGTATGAGATTCGTAATTTTCATTTTTCGTTTTTTTTTTTTTTTTTTTTTTTTGGGGGGGAGGGGGATAGTTTCTTTCATTCTTAACTTCTTTACTTTTTTTAAATTCCTTTATCCATACGTCTATCCATTTATATAATTATTCAATTGTTTATTTATCCATATACTAATTTATTTGTTTATCCATATGTTTATTGATTTTTGTGTGTATTTTTCTGTGGTTTTTCTCTCTCTTTTTTCTGTTTCTCTCTCCATGACGATGATGATAATAACATCGACAATAACGCTTATCCTCATAAAAATACAACCAAGAATTAAAAATAACAATCACGACGATAATTAAAATAATAA
>NC_051411.1:8003475-8013475 GCF_015228065.2 Penaeus monodon
CACTCGACTCATTACAGCCCCCAGCATTAGATGAGAGCATCCGCAGACTCAGGAGTGAGATGAAAGTGTTTAATCTTATAACTCCCAGCATCAGTCGACGAACGGACCGAGGCTTCCGAGCATCAGCATCAGCAGCATCAGCAGGGTGGAGGCTCCGGTAATGTCAAATCGCTAAGTGGGTTGTAATTAGGAGAACAGATGTCATGATTATAAGATGGGTCTCAGGAGAATGCACGTTAGCGAGGTGGGAGGTGGTGGTGGTGGTGAAGGAGGAGGTGGAGGAGAATGTAGTGGCGGTAGTGGGGGAGGAGGTGGAGGAGAATGTAGTGGTGGGGGTGGGGGTGATGGTGGCGTAGGTGGGGGAGGAGGTGGTGGTGAAGGAGGAGATGGAGGAGGCGGTGGTGGTAGGGATGATGGTGGAGATGGAGAAGGAAGAGCTCGCGGTTATGTTGGTGGTGAAGGAAGAGGAGTTGTCATGGATGAGGAGGAGGAGGAGGAAAAAGAGGAAAAGAAAAAGAAGGAGAGTTACAAGCAGCGATAATAGACGAGGAGGTGGAACAAAGGAGAGTTTGAATGTGGGTAGATAGTAACAGAAGAGATAGTTATTAGGGAGAAGAAGGAGGATGAAGGGGATTAGGTGAATGTAGATTTTAATAACGTTTTGTTTTGTAAGAGGAGCAGCAATATTTGATGCTGTAGCAAAAGACATAAAATAAAAAAAGAGATGGAAGAAAAAAAAAATTAAGACTGCAGGGAATTATTAGAGGTTATAGAGGTAATATATGACAAAATGCAGAAGGAACAGGAAATTGAAGATGAAAAGGATCATTCGTACAAGACCATGGCAGATGGAATCAAAATTGCGATGCAAATAGCATTGTTATTTTACGGTAATAGGAGTACACATAACAATACACAAAGACCTCGAAATAGATACAGGAGAAAACTTATATTCAGTCATAATAAGGGCAGACGATTGCAATCACCAACCACACTCACGCAAATCAACGATAACAAAGAAACACAAATAGAGGAGAAACACAAAAAAGAGGATAGCAAAGGAATAAAGATGTGAATGTAGAAATTTCTCGAAGATTATAGCAAAGTGCACGATAAAATGAGATACACCGTAGGATGAAAGGAAGAAGGAGCAGCAAATTGATACAAATAACACTGCATTATGATAATAAGAGTGCCTTTAACAATGCGGAAAGAACTCGAAATACAAGAGAAAGATTATAAGCAATCAAGATAAAGCCATGCCAATGCACTCACCAAATATACACACAAATCAACAAAAACAAACAAACACAAACACAAGAGACATAGAAAAAACAGGAAAAAAAAATTATACACACTTGTCAGAAGCAAAGACGAAAACTTTACCAAAACTCGCATACACATCAACAATGACAACAAAAATAAAACGCACCAACAAAGACAACAAAAATAAAACGCACCAACAAAGACAACAAAGTAAAACACACCAACAAAAACAAAAATAAAACGCTCCAACAAAGACAACAAAAATGAAACGCACCAACAAAGACAACAAAAATAAAACGCACCAACAAAGACTACAAAAATAAAACACACTAGCAAACAAACACAAAGTAAGTAAACAAATGAAACAACGCACAGCAGACCACCCATGCATGGAGACATGTTATATGTGAAAGCAAGTTTATTATATCCACTGTTGCGTAACTTCAATCCAATTTATCCAATGATGCAATTGAGCCTCTTACTTTGTTCGGTTCTGCAACTGCGTATGGTGGATGTGTCAGTCACTTTCTTTTTCTTTTATTATCGTTCATTTTTCTTCTTTATCGTGATTTTGGCTATCTTCCATACTATTATATTGCTATTATTGTTCCTGTTATTATGATTATTAGTTTCTTTACTATTATTATCTTTATTATCACCACTTTTATTATTATTATTATTATTATTATTATTATTATTATGATCATTATTATTATTATTATTATTATTATTATTATTATTATTATTATTATTATTATTATTATATGATCATTATTATTATTATTATTATTATTATTATTATTATTATTATTATTATTATTATTATTATTATATTCATTATTATTATTATTATTATTATTATTATTATTATCATTATCAATATTATTACTATCATCATCATCATCATCATCTTTATTTTTATTATTATTATTATCATTCTTATTGTCACTAGTAGTAGAAGTAGTAGTAGTATCATTATTAATTAGTATTATTATATTTAATATTATTATTGTATTACCATCACCATCATCATCATTGCTATTATTATGTGATTATTTACCTAATGATTATCATTACAATTACAATCACAGCTACCATCATTACCAAGATAATCACTTCTCCTTCTCCCTCTACCCTTTTATCCTCCTTTTTTCTTCTTCTCCCTTATCTCTCTCTTCCTTAGCATACGTTTAAGCTGACGAGAAAGATGGCGCCACCGGAAGCAAATCGTCAGGCAAATCATTTAAGCGTAATTAATATATGATTTTGGACTCTAATTACATTAAATCCATTTGCAATTAGCTGTCTACTAGATTAACCTAATTAGGGGACTGCAGAGTGCGTGGAATATGGTACAAGCTTCGGCTACGTAAAAAAAAAATCTGTAATAAAGCGTTATTAAAATCAAAGCAGTTTATTTGTAAATACATGGTGGTTATATTTATATATATTATATACATAGCTTAAAGCCCAGTGTTATTTATTTTCAATCCAAAGAAGCTTGAGAGGTAAGAGATGAATAAGAGATGAAAGACATATGTTCAATCAAATATCTATCAGGTTATATATTTCTCTTCAAGTAACTTCTCTAATTCGTAATCTCATAATGATGTCACTTACATCTCAGAGTCTAATTGGCATTTCATATATCTTACTTGTTCAGACTGAAATGGAGAGGCCACAGTACCTACAAACGGAAACTCAGATTACCAGACCGTGGTAGGGAAAGAAAGATAAGTGGATAGACAGGTAGGTAGATAAGTAGACGAATAGACAGAGGCAGAGAGAGATAAGGAGATAGACAGACAGTCAGACGAACGGACAGATTGACAAGGAAAAGCAAAAACGGATGGACACATACATAAATACACGCAGAAACACAAGAAAACGCTCACACGCACAGATGAAAAAAAGAAAGAAATATGGCAAGAAAAAGACACAAAACTTAGAGGAGAAGTGGGAAAAATACCACGCTAGCTAGGGCGATATATCGACAGACAGAAATATATCCAAAATAGTTTCGTTCGGCTCCCACTCCACCAGCGAGAGGAAATAAGAGATAACCCTCAAATTGAATAAAAGCAGAGATAGACATTCCAGGAAGGAAGGAACGAGAATGAACATAACAATTCCAGACGATTCCTACATGATCACCGGAGCTTGCACGGCCTCCCGACCCACACCGCCAACCACAACAATCAGTGACAGAACTCTACGGTCATTTCCCGCCCCATTTCACTATGTCCATACCACTGAATCTCACTGGCTGAGGGGAGGAGCAAGGGGGGAGGGATGGGGAGGGAGATCGGATCGTATAATTCTCTCGTTTACCGCACTAACGCAAGACCCCCCAAGTGAAACTGTTGCCGAAAATTTATCGTCCGGGCCAAACGTTTATTCCCCGCTGAGCAAAACGTTCATTCCTCGCTAAGCAAACGTTCATTCGACGTTGAACAGTTTGAATAGCTTCGTTTTTTGCAATGGGAGGCTGGATGCCGCAGCGATTATTATTTGCCCGTGCGAATTTCCCGGTCTCTTCCGAATGTAACTGATTTTACAAAATAGATACTCACATTTTGTAGTAAAGTTTTGTTTTCGAGGTATACGTTTTAGGATAGAGAGAGCGAGGCGGATAGGGGGAAAAGTACTCAAGCACTTTCCCTTTTTCCCCCCCCCCCCTTTTTTTTTTCCCCCTTTTTTTTTTTTTTTCCCCCCCCCCCCCTTTTTTTTCCCCCCCCCAAAACCCCCCCAAAAAATTTTTTTTTTTTTTTTTGGGGGGGGGCCCCCTTTTTTCCCCCCCCGGGGGTTTTTTTTCCCCCCCCCCCTTTCCCCCCCCCCCCCCCCCTTTTTTTTTTTTTTCCCCACCGGCCTTTTTTTTTTTTTCACCCCCCCCTCCCCCCAATTCGCCCCCCCCCTTTTTCCCCTTCCCCCCCCTTTTCCCCCCCCTTTTTTTTCCCCCCCCCCTTAAAAAAAATTCCCCCCCCCCTTTTCCCCTCCCCCCCCTTTCCCCTTTCCCGGATTTTTTTCCCCCCGCCCCCCCCCCAAAAAAAAAAAACCCCCCCAAACCCCCCCCTTTCCTTTCCCCCCCCCTTTTGGGGGGAAAAAAGGGGGGGGGGGTTTTTGGGGGAAAAAACCCCTTTAACCCCAAAAAAAAGGGGCCCCCAAAAACCCCCCCCCGGGGCCCCCCTTTGGCCCCCCCGGCCGGGGGGGTAAGGGGGGCCCCCCAAAAAGGGGTTTTGGGGGAACCCCGGGCCCAGGGGGGGGGCCCCTTAAACCCCCCCTTTCCAAAAATTTTAAATTTTTTTAAAAAATTTTTTTTTTTTTTTAAAAATTTTTTTAAAAAAGGGGGGTTTTGGGGGAAAAAAACCCTTGGGCGGGTTCCCCCCCCCCTTTTTTTTTCCCCCCCATAAAAAAAAAATTTTTTTTTTTTTTTAAAACCCTTTTTTTTGGGGCCCCCCCCCTTTTTTCCCCCCTTTTTTTTTTTTTTTTTAAAAAAAAACCCCCCCCGGGGCCCCCCTTTTTTCCCCCCCCCCCTTTCCCTTTTTTTTTGTTTTTTTTTTTTTTGGGGGCCCCAAAAAAAATTTTTTTTAAATTTTTTTCCTTTTTTTTTTCCCAAACTTTTTTTGGGGGGTTTTAAAAAAAAAAACCCCAAAACACAAAAAAAAAAAAACCCAAACAAAAAAAGGGAAAAAAACCCCCCCCCCCCCCCCCCCCCAAAAACCCCCAAAACCCCCTTTTTTAAAAATTTTTTTAAAAAAAAATTTTAAAAAAAAACCCCCCCTTTTTAAAAATTTAAAAAATAAAAAAAATTTTCCCCAAAATTTTTTTTTTGGGGGGGGGGTTTTGGGGGTTTTGGGCCCCCCCCCCCCCCCCCCCCCCCCCCTTTTTTTAAAAAAAAAAAAAAATTTTTTTTTTAAAAAAAACCCCCCCTTTCCCAAATAAAAAAAAAAAAAAAAAAAAAAAATTTTAAAAAAAAAAAAAAATTTTTTAAAAAAAAAAAAAAAAAAAAATTTTTAAAAAGGGGGGGGGGGGGGTTTTGGGGGGGGGGGGGTTTTTTTGGGGGGTTTTTTTTTTTAAAAATTTTTTAAAAAAAAAAAAAAAAAAATTTAGGGTTTTTAAAATTTTTTTTAAAAAAAAAAAAGGGAAAAAAAATTTTTTTTTTTGGGGAAAAAGTCTAAAAATTTTTAAAAAAAAAAAATTTTAAAAATTTTTTAAAAAATTTTTTTTTTAAAAATTTTAATTTGTGGGTTTTTTTTTTTTTTGGGGGGGGGGTTTTTTTTTTTTGGGGGGGGGGGGGTTTTTTTTTTTGGGGGGGGTTTTTGTTTTTAAATTTTTTTTAATAATAATTTTAAAATTTCTTTTTTTTTAAAAAAAAAATTTTTTTTTAAAAAATTTTTAAAAACCCAAAAAAAGGTTAAAAAAATTTTTTTTTTTTTAAAAAAAAAAATTTTTTTTTTAAAAAAAATTTTTTTTTTTAAAAAAAATTGGGGGGGGGGTTTTTTTTTTTTTTTTTTGGGGTTGGGGGGGGGGGGGGGGTTTTTTTTTTTTAAAATATTTTAAATTTTAAAAATTAAAAAAGGGTTAAAAAAAAAAAAAATTTTATCTTTTTTATTTTTTTTTTTTTGGCCCCCCCCTTTTTGGGTTTTTTTTTTAAAAAAAAATTTTTTTAAAAATTTTAAAAAAAAGGGAAAAAAAAAAATTTTTTTTTTTTAATTTAAAAATTAAAAAAATTAAAAAATTTTAAAAAAAAATTTTTGGGGGGTTTTTTTTTTTTTGGGGGGTTTTTTTTTGGGGGGGGGGGGGGTTTTTTTTTTTTTTTTTTTTTGGGGGGGGGGGGGGGTTTAAGGGGGGGTTTTGGGGGGGGGGGTTTTTTTTTTTTTTTTTTTGGGCCCCCGGGGGGGGTTTTTTTTTTTGGGGGGAAATTTAAAGGTTTATTTTTTAAATTTTTAAAAAAAACCTTTTTTTTCCCCCCCCCGGCCAACCTTCCCCCCCCCCCTTTTTTTTAAAATTTAAAAAATTTTTTAAAAATTTTTTAAAAAAAAATAAAAATTTGGGGTTTTTAAAAAAAAGAAAAAAAAATTTTTTTTTTAAAGGAAAAAAAATTTTTTTAAAAAATTTTTTTTGGGTTTTTAAAAATTTAAAAAAAAAATATTTTTTTAAAAAATTTTTTTTTAAAAACCCCCCCAAAAAAAAAACCCCAAAAAAACCCCCCTTTTTTAATTCTTTTTTTTTAAAAAAAAAATTTTTTTCCCCCCGGGGGCCTTAAAAATTTTTTTTTTCCCCCCCCCCCTTTTTTTTTTTTTCCCCTTTTTCCCCCCCCCCCCCTTTTTTTTTCCCTTTTTCCCCCCCCCTTTTTTTTTTTTTTTTCCTTTTTTTCCCCCCTTTTTTTTTTTCCCCCAATTTTTTCCCCCCCCCCCCTTTTTTTTTCCCCCCTTTTTTTCTTTTTTCTCCCCTTCTTTCCCCCTTTTTTTTCCCCCCCCCCCCCCGGTTTTTTCCCCCTTTCCCCCTTTTTTCCCCCTTTTTTTTCCCCCCTTTTTTTTTTTCCTTCTTTTTTTTTTTCCCCCCCTTTTTTTCCCCCTTTTTTTTCCCTTTCCCCCCTTTTTTTTTTTTCCCCCCCCTTTTTCCCCCTTTTTTTTCCCCCTTTAATTTTTTTTTAAAAAAAAAATTTTTAAATATTTTTTTTTGGGGGGGGGGGGTTTTTTTTTTTTTTTGGGGGGGGGGGTTTTTTTTTTTTTTTTTTTGGGGGGGGGGTTGGGGGGGGGGGGTTTGGGGGGGGGGGGGGGTTTGGTTTTTTTTTTTTTTTTTTTGGGGTTTTTTTTAATTTTGGGGGGGGGGGGTTTTTTAAAAAATTTTTTTTTTAAAAATTTTAAATTTTTTTAAAAAAAAATTTAAAAAATTTTAAATTCCCCCGGTTTTAAAGGTTTTTTTTGGGGGTTTTTTTGGGGGGGGGGGGGGGGGGTTTTGGGGCCCTTTTTGGGGGGAAAATTTTTTTTTTAAAAAAAAAAAAAAACCCCTTTAAAACACAAAAAAAAAAAATTTTTTATAAAAAAATTTTAAAATTTTTTAAAAATTTTTTAATTTTTTTTTTTAAAAAAAAACCCCCCCCCCTTTTTTTTTTTTCCCCTTTTTTTTTTTTCCCTTTTTTTTTTGGTTTTTTTTTTTTTTTTTTTTTTTTTGTTTTTTTTTTTTTTTTTTTTTTTTTTTGGGGGGGGGGGTTTTTTTTTTTTTTTTTTTTTTTTTTTTTTTTTTTTTTTTTTTTTTTTTTTTTTTTTTTTTTTTGGGTTTTTCCCCCCCCCCCTTTTTTTTTTTTTTTTTTTTTTTTTTTTGGGGGGGGGGGGGGGTTTTTTTGGGGGGTTTTTTTTTTTTTTTTTTTTTTTTCCCCCCCCAAAAAAAAAAAAAAAAAAAAAAAAAAGGGGGGGAAAAAATTTTTAAAAAAAAATTTTTAAAAAAAAAAAAAAAAAGGGGGGGGGGGGAAAAAAAAAAAGGGGTAAAAAAAAATTTTTTAAAAAAAATTTAAAAGGGGAAAAAAAAAAAATTTTAAAAAAGGGGGAAATTTTTAAAAAATTTAAAAAAATTTAAAAAAAAAAAAAAATTTTGGGGGGGTTTTTTTTTTTTTGGGGGGGGGGGTTTGTGTTTGGGGGTGGGGGGGTTTTTTGGGGGGAAAAACCCCCTTTTTTTTGGGGGGGGTTTTCCCTTTTTTTTTTTTTTCCCCGCCCCCCCTTTTTTTTTTTTTTTGGGGGGGGGGGGGGGGTTTTTTTTTCCCCCCTTTTTTTTGGGGGGGGGGGCCCCCCCCTTTTTTTTTAAAATTTTTTTTTTTCCCCCCCAAAAAACCCCCCTTTTTCCCCCCCCCTTTTTTTGGGTTTTTTTTTTTTTTTTTTTTTTTAAAACCCCTGGGTTTTTCCCCCCGGGGGGGGGGGTTTTTTAAATTCCCTTTTTTTTGGGCCCCGGGGGGGGGGGGGGGGGAAAAGGAAGGGGGGGGGGGGGGGGGGGAAAGGGGGGGGGGGGGGGGGGAAGGGGGGAAGGGGGGGGGGGGAAAGGGGTTTAGGAAGGGGGGGGGGGGGGGGGGGGGGAAATTTTGGGGGGGGGGGGGGGGGAATTTTTTTTTTGGGGGGGAGGGGGGGGGGGGGAAAGGGGGGGGAGGGGGGAAGGGGGGTGGGGGGGGGAAAGGGGGGTTCCCGGGGGGGGGGGGGGGGGAAGGGGGGGAGGGGGGGGGGGGGAAAAAAAAAGGGGGGTTAAAAAAAAGGGGGGGGGGCCAGAAGGTGGGGGAAAAAAAAGGGGAAAGGGGAAAAAAAAAAAAGGGGAAAAAGGGTTTAAAAAAAAAAAGAAAAAAAAAAAAAAAGGAAAAAGGGGGGAAAAGAAAAAAAAAAAAAAAAAAGGGGGAAAAAGGGGGAAAAAGGGAAAAAAGGGGGAAAAAAGGGAAAGGGAAAGGAAAAGAAAAAAGGGAAAAAAAAAATTTAAAAAAAAAAAAAAAAACCCCCAAAAAAGTTTTTCCTTTTTTTTTTTTTTAACCCCTCCCCCTTCCCCCCCCCTTCTCCCCCCCCCCTTTTTCTTTTTCCCCTTTTTTTTTTTCCCCCTTTTTTTTTTTTTCCCCTTTTTTTTTTTTTTCCCCTTTTTTTTTTTTTTCCCCCCTTTTTTGGGGGGGGAACCCCCGGGGGGCCCCCCGGGGGGGGGGGGGAAAAAAAGGGGGGGGGAAAAAGGGAAGGGGGGGGGGGGGGGGTTTAGGAAAAGGGGGGGGTTTGGGGGGAAAAGGGAAGGGGGGGGAAAGGGGGGGAATTTTTAAAAATTTGGGATTTTTTTTTGGGGGGGGGGAAAAAATTTTGGGGTTTGGGGTTTTTTTTTTTTGGGGTGGGGGGGGGGAAAAAAAGGGGGGAAAAAAAAAAAGGGGGAAAAAATTAAAAAAAAAAAAAAAAAAGGGGGGGGTTTAAAATTTAAAAAATTTTTTTTTTTTTTTTTTTAAAAAAAAAAAAAAATTTGAAAAAAAAAAAAAAAAAGGGTTTTTTTTAAAAAAAAAAAATTTTAAAAGCCCCCCCCCAAAAAAAAAAAAAAGAAAAAATAAAAGAAAAATTTTTAAAAAAATTTTTTTTTTTGGGGGGGGTTTTTTTTTTTTGGCTTTTTTTTTTTTGGGGGGGGTTTTAAAGGGGGGGGTTTCTTTTCCCCCCCTTTTTTTTTTTTTTTTTGCCTTTTCTTCTTCTGTCTTTTGTCTGTCTGTCTGTTTGTTTTTTTCCCTGTTTTTCTTTCTTCTTTTTTCTTCTATCTATCTATCTACCCCTTCTTTTTTAAATCTTTTTTTTTTAAAAAAACCCCTTTTGTTTTTCCCTTTTTTCCCCCCCCCTTTTTTTTTTTTTCCCCCCCTTTTTTCCCCTTTTTTTTCCCCCTTTCGTTTTTTTTTCCCTTTTTTTTTCTTTTTTTTTTTTTTTTTTTTTTTTAAAAAAGGGGGCCCCCCCCCCGGGGGGGGGGGAAAGAGAAAGATGGTTTAGGAGAAATGAAAAAAAAAAAAAGAAAATAGAAATAAAAAAAAAAAAAAAGGGGGAAAATTTTAAAAATTTAACAAAAAAATTTTTTTTAAAAAAAATTAAAAAAAAAAAAAAAATAAAAAAAAAAAAAGGAAAAAAAACCCCTTTCCCCCCCCCCCCAAAAACCCCCTTTTCCCCCCGGTTGGGAAAACCCCCCCCCAAAAAAATTTTGGGGGGAAAAACCCCCCCCAAAAAAAAAAAATTTTTTTCCAGGGGCCGTC
>NC_051411.1:8038475-8043475 GCF_015228065.2 Penaeus monodon
GGGAGAAGTCTTACGTAAGACGGAAAGGCGGCGTTAAGGAAGACGGATCGAGGGCCGAACGCCTCCTGAGACGCCGGAGACACAGGAGGAGATGGCTGAAGGTCACGTGACCGGTTCTTGGAAGGTCCGGGACTTATTGTCTGATGCACATCGAGGTAGAGGGGGGGAGGGAGGAGGGGGGGAGGTACGGCTATCACAGGCTTAAACACACAAATACACTCGCCCACACGCATATGCGAAACACACACACACACACTTGTGTCCAAGTATACACGAATTTTATACACACGTGCACACGCATGTACGAATCACATACACACGTGCATACGAGATACATACATGTGCACACGCATACATAACGTACACACAAATGTATATACACAAAAATATACTCACTTTAAGTTTGTTTGGGGCTGTTCGTTTTTCGGTCTTTCGATCTGCGTTTGTCTCTCTGATTTTCTCTTTCTTTTAATTTGTCAACCCTCCTCTCTCTCTCTCTCTCTCTTCTCTCTCTCTCTCTCTCTCTCTCTTTTCTCTATTTATCTATTTGTCTATCTATCTGTCTGTCTATCTAACCAATTCTCTCTCTTTCTTTTCTCTTTTCCTGTTTCCTTTCCTCCTGTCGTCTCCTTTCCTCTCTTTTTCATTCTTATTGCCTCTTTCCCTCATTCATTCGTTACAATCGGATTTCTTCCCTTTTTCATCCTTCCATTCCCTTACTTTCCTGTTTTCTCTCTCCCTATTTTTTTCCTTCCAGTCGCCTATTTTCCCTTTTCCTCCCTTTCATTCGCCTCTTTTCTTCTTTCCTTCCTTTCAGTCACCTCTTCTCCTTTTCCCCCTCTTTCTTTTCCCTCTTTCTTCTCTCCCTTCCTTTCCCATCCCTACCAATCCCCTCTTTCCCTCTCTCCCTTCCTTTCCTTACCCTTTTCTCCTTTCTTACTCCTCTCCTTTCCACCCTTCCTTTCCTATCTCTCCTTCCGTTGCTATCTAAAGACAGTAAGTACCTTCTGGCATCCTGGATCTTGCTTTTGCGTGTAGATGTAATTAATAATAGGAGTAATAGGACCTGCGTGATCCTGGATCCTGTATGAAGGGTGGGGGGGGGTAGCTGAAGGAGGAAGGGAAGGAGGGAGGGAGGGTGGAGGAGGGGGGAGGGAGGGTGGAGGGAGGAAGGGAGGGAGGGAGGGAGGGAGGGAGGAGAGGGAGGGAGGGAGGGGGGAAGGGAGGGTGGAGGAGGGGGAGGGAGGAAGGGAAGGAGGGTGGTAGGGAGGGACGTGGGAGGGAGCGAGAGAAAAGGGAGAGAGGGAAGGAGTTAGAGAGAGAGAGGGGAGATAAAGAAAGATGAAAAGTTATATTTAGATATAAGGCAGGCAGATAGATAGATTGTTAAATAGATAGATAGAGAGATAGATGGAGAGTAAGAGATGTACGTTTAGAGATATATAAACAGATAGATGGATGGAGTGATAAATAGTTGAACAGATGAAGAGGTAAATAAAGACACTTAGATAGTTCTCAATGTAGGTTAAAAAAATATAAATAAATAAATATATATATATATATATATATATATATATATATATATATATATATATATATATTTATATATGTATATACATCACATACACACACCACACACACACACACACATATAATTATATATATATATATATATATATAATCATATAATATATATATATATATATATATATATATATATATATGTATATATATAATTAGGCAGCCATGATAGACCTAGATAAACAGATTCAAATATGGATATACAGATTAAAGATAACGTTCTTTTTTGGCACCAGTTACTGTGAAAATACGGCCTGTTTCTATCTTGCGCTTGCCTTGGCGAAAGCACACGCACACACGTATATGTAAGTCTGTGTGCGTGTGTGTGTGTGTGTGTGTGTGTGTGTGTGTGTGTGTTTGTGTGTGTGTGTGTGTGTGTGTGTTGTGTGTGGTGTGTGTGTGGTGGTGGTGTGTGGGTGGTGTTGTATGTGTGTTTGTGTGTGTGTGTGTGTGTGTTGCGTTGTGTGTGTGTGTGTGTTTGTGTGTGTGTGTGTGTGTGTGTATTTATGTATGCATATGTGTGTGTTATTTCTTCTTTTTTCCTTTATCTTCTTCCCATATCGTCATTCGAACGTATAATTCTCTTTCTTCCTCTTCTATCTTCTATCTGTCTACCTTCTATATGAATAAAAAGCTAGACGATTTACATATTCCAGGTCACAGTTCAGTAGAAAGGAATGAATGAAAAACAGTAAAAAATCACCTCATTATCCTGATCTTTTTCCGATGGGAAATGGGAGTAAGAAGATAAAAAAAGAGTAAGAGGATTCTGATAAATCTTTGAAGTATATATATATTTTTTTTTTCTTTCTATCTTTCTTTCTTTCATTTATTCATTTCTTTCCGTGCTCAACTTGCGACAAGCATCAGTCGCATGTTTTCGAAAGGCTTATCAGCAAAGAAACATTTTATCTCATATCTTCTTTTTCTTTCTTTCGTTATCTTTCATTCGTTTCTCTTTTGTTTTTGTTTTTTTGCGTTATTTTCCTAATCTTTATTCTCTCTTCTTCCCCTCGTCTTTTCCTTTTTTCCTATTTCGTCTCCTTACTATTCTCTATTTTTTCTCCCTTTTGCTATCTTTATTCGTATTTATCTTCTTTTTATCCTCATTATCTCCCTCCTTTCCATTCACTTTTTATCAACCTCTTGCAAAACTTTTCTGTTAAAGACGATTATCCATTATCTTACCCTTGAATTTTAACCCATATGACCTTCAGAAGATATAACCAAACATATTTCATAATGACAAACTAAAGATATTATTTCATTCGTATTGTATATCGCAACACTGCTAAGATGGTACGTACAAAATTATTATAAATTTTGAAGTATAAAAGGTGTTTATATCCAGAAAGTTTGAAGTGACAGTTTAGGGAAAGAAAATTCTACGATTTAGATTATATGTTATATAAATTAAGATTTGCTTTTTTAGATAGCTAATGATTCTCTCAAACTTATTACTGTAGCTGGTATTATGTAATCTAAATTGTTATCAGCCAAAAATCAGTTTTTAAAAATCCTTTTTTTTCCTGTGTGCATATATGTACCATATGTATGTATATATACATTTAAATAAATAATTAAGTAAATAAATATGTACGTGTGTGTTGTGTGTGTGTGTGTGTGTGTGTGTGTTTGTGTGTGTGTGGTGTGTGTGTGTGTGTGTTGTGTGTGTGTGTGTTTGTGCTTCATGTATAATATGTGATACATTGATATTAATAATTCTGATGGAATGAAAACTTAACATATAATAAAACTGAAACAGGGATGGAGATAAGGTAAAAAATATAAGAGTAATTCAATGAATAGATAAAATAAACTTCATAACTTACACACTTGCATTTCGGGTTGAAAACTGTGCCTTGCAAATTCTAGATTAATCACTTACCAAGGATACTTGTCATCAATTAGTAATGTAAGACTGCTAGCTTAGGATTTCATAGGATTTTCGACTCTAATCTGCTTGTTTTTGCTTTTTTAATACTCTTAAGCAAGAAAATGGTTCCTGTTGTTTTGTTTTGTCTTTTACTTTTATTTATTTATTTTATATTAATTATTATTTTTTTATCAATACTCTTTACAATTATTTTGTTTTATTTTATTCTATTTTCTATTTTATTACTAAAAAAATGAAAGCACTATTACGTATATGACTGATTTCGCAGATGACTCAAAACGTAAACAATATTGTGATTATATTTTTCCTTCCACCTTCCTCGCTCGAAAAAAAAATACAGAAAATGGAAAATATCCGTATTTTTTTTAATTGTTTGTTCCATGAACGGTTGCAAAGTAATGGAGTATATGGATACATTTTTTCTGTCAGTTTACAGTTCAAAAAGAAAATGTAATATCCGTTTTCTTACTGTCTGTTCATTAAACTTGAAAGTGTTTGAGAGTATATCTACTTTTTGCTTATACTAATGTTAATTTTGTCACTGTATTATTAAACTAATAGTTATAGTATATTATATATCAATATATAGTATATATATATAATATATATCTATATATATATTCTCTTCCCTCTCTCTCTCTCTCTCTCTCTCTCTCTCTCTCTCTTCTCTCTCTCTCTCTCTCTCTCTCTCTCTCTCTCTCTCTCTCTCTCTCTCTCTCTCTCTCTCTCTCTCTCTCTCTTCCGTTTTAAATACGTTGTTATTGATATTATTGTTGTTGATAGTAGGGGTGACAGTAGTATCCTTTTTCACAAATAGCTATATTTTTCCTTTTCACAGGTATAATTGTTTATTTTCTTCTCATTTTCTACACACCCTTTTTCTGTCTGTTTATTTATGTATCTGTCAATGTATCTATCTCTTTATCTATTTATTTACCTCCCTCCCTCTCCCTCTTTAGCTCTTATTCCTTCCTCCTCCTCTATATCTCTCCTTCTCTCCAACGTCCTTCCCCCATCTATGTGTTTCACCTCTATCTCCCTCCCTATCTCTCTCCACTTTCCTACCTATCTCCTTTCCTCCTTCTTTCCACCTCCCTCTTAGGTCTACCTCCCTCCCTCCCTATCTCCCTCCTTCCCTATCTCCCTATGTCACTCCCACCCTCCCCCCACCTCTCTACCTATCTCCTTCCCTTCACCTCCCTCCCTATTTCCCTTCCCTTCACCTCCCTCCCTATCTCCCAATCTCCCTCCCTCCCTCTACTTCCCTATGTCCCTCCCTCCACCTCTCTCCCTACTCCCTCCCCTCCTCCTCTCCCTCCCTCCCTCCCTATCTCCCTCCCTCCCTCCCTATCTCCCTCCCTCCCTCCCTATCTCCCTCCCTCCCTCTACTTCCCTCTTCCCCACAACTCAAAAAACTTCAATAATAAGTCTCCTTCCCTCTGTCGTCAGCGCAGGATTCAATCACCATCACGCCAGGCCAACGACCTCACTGACACGGCGTTCGAGTTTGCTGTCAATCATG
>NC_051411.1:8058475-8060975 GCF_015228065.2 Penaeus monodon
AGAGAGAGAGAGAGAGAGAGAGAGAGAGAGAGAGAGAGACAGAGAGAGAGAGACAGAGACAGAGAGACAGAGAGACAGACAGACAGACAGACAGACAGACAGGCATACAGACAGACAGACAGAGACAGAGACAGAGAGAGTGACCTACCACTCAATGTCAAAATATTAATAATTACAAATATGAACTCCTAAGAAAGTACTTAAAGAACCGACCATAACAGCAATTAGTATTACGTAAATGAAAATATGTACCCAAAAGTTCACAGAAGGGTTGAGATGCCTCAGGGTACGTTGAAGGTGACCTCACACCTGGTGTACAAGGGTGAGGCCTCGCTCTCATTACACCCACTACACTCGTAAGTTGCCTCCTCAAGCAAAGGAAAACTTTTTTTCTTGTATATTACTTTTACTCTTGTGTGAAATTTAGTTCATTTGTTTATGTCCGCTTTTGTCCTTTCAACCCTTTTTTTATGCATAATACTTACGAGCTTTGCTGTAAAATTACCGTCTTTGAAGATCTTAAAGACTAAGCTACGTACAACAAATTAGCGGCCGTAGACATTTTAATATATTTTGTGTAAAGTGTAAATGCTTTTCGTATTTATAGCATTGTGTGATAAACGATGAGTGTGTACCTATATTTCATTTTTATATTTTTCCACCAAGAATATATTTACCATAAAAAAGAGATTAATCAAATATTCAAGGGAGAAAAAATGCTA
The DNA here is from genome assembly GCF_015228065.2 of Penaeus monodon. Taxonomy (NCBI): domain Eukaryota; kingdom Metazoa; phylum Arthropoda; class Malacostraca; order Decapoda; family Penaeidae; genus Penaeus; species Penaeus monodon. Next base: position 8,059,198 of record NC_051411.1, read on the forward strand.
TACTTGAGTTAAAATATTTCAGAGAACAAAAGAACAGAAATAAAGTTCATGAAATATGAATTACACTTTAAGAAAGACAGAGAGACTGAGATAGAGTAAGGGAGTGAGATGTAGAATAAAGGAAAGAAAGAGATTGAAATGAAAAAAAAATGAAAGGAGGGGAGCAAAGAGGGAGTTAGAAAAAAAAGAGAGGAAGTCGACACTTATAAAGAGAGAAAGGTAGAGAACTAGATATTTCAAAACGCTAAAATTCATTATCTTTATCATATTTGCAATTTCTACTTACTTACGCTAAATTGACTTACCTTCAAATGACTAGCAATGAAATATCCCTGAAAGATAATGGTAATGATAATACCAATAATTATCCTTTTGTTATCACTCCCAAAGATAGCAGTAGTCTTATCAATAATTGCAAAAGTAACAGTCATAAAAACAACAGCAGTAGTTGTGTAAGAGAAAAAAAATATTCATAGTCATAAAAAGGATACTGCTATTTCTAGTAGTGATGCCGTTATCGCCGTAATAACAAGAACGATCCAATCTCACAATCCTGCTTCACAGCTGGGACCCCTCACGCCTCCCCTGCTCGGTTTTGCAAGTGCCACCTTTGCCTGAACTAGATATCCTTTCTAACATCAACCGTGGTCTAGATCAGGCAATCGAAAAGGATCAATACACCAAACAGAATTTCTATGTGAATAGGGATATAAACAAGGGAGATATACACACTTTAGCAGAAAGGGAATAATGATAAGAACGATAAGCGATAATGATTATGGTATTGAATGTTGATGATAGCAAAGGGAAATAGGATGATAATGATAACAAAAACGTAAGAGTAATGGCCCCGGTGATAATGATAGTAGTAGTGGTAGTTGTAGCGATGATAATGCTAAGTTAATGATTGTAATGATAATGATAATAATATAGTGTTAATGATGGGGATGACAGAAGAATGATGATAGTAATAATCGTAGTAATAATAATAATAAAATAATAATGATAATAATAATAATAATAATAATAATAATAATAATAATAATAATAATAATAATAATAATAAAATAATAATGATAATAATAATAATGATAATAATAATAATAATAATAATGATAATAATAATAATAATAATAATAATAATAATAATAATAATAACGATAACAACGACAACAAGAAAACAACGAAAAGTACAGTAACAATGTCTGAAGAGAGGAACGCAGACGGAGCCAGAGGAGACAAATTGCCGTGTCAGAAGACAGCCAAGTAACCAATATTTTAATGCTGTTAAAAGCGGCATTTTCTCGGCACTTTTAGCGGTAAAGGATGTTGCCTAATTTGTTTATTCATTTTTATTAGTCTCTTTGCAGTTGCTTTGTAGGTTTAGTAAGCTCGGGAGTTTGTTGTGCTGTTTCTTTTTGTTTTGTTTCTTGTTTATAGATTAAGTTTATAGTTTGCGATGAGTATGTATTACTGATGGTACTGAGGTATGATGGTGATGATCATGATAAGGGTAGTTATTAAGATGATCACTGATGATGATCATCTCTCTCTCTCTCTCTCTCTCTCTCTCTCTCTCTCTCTCTCTCTCTCTCTCTCTCTCTCTCTCTCTCTCTCTCTCTCTCTCTCTTCTCTTCTCTCTCTCTCGTCTTTCTCTCTCTCTTTACGACCTCTCTCTCTCTCTCTCTTCTACCACCACCTCTCTCTCTCTCTCTCTCTCTCTCTCTCTCTCTCTTCTCTCTCTCTCGTTAGCAAACAAAATGGAAAGAAACAAGGAT
>NC_051411.1:8078475-8080975 GCF_015228065.2 Penaeus monodon
CTAATATTACTCGTGCTACTATTGTTACTACTACCTACTGCTACTACTGCTATTTTACCACTACTACTAGTAGTATTGATATTACCTTTACTACTACTACTACTACTACTGCTGCTACACCTACGATTAATATCTACTACTACTACTACTACTACTACTATCACTACTACTGCTGCTGTTTACTACTACTACTACTACTACTACTTCTACGACTATTACTACTACTGCTTTGCTGTCCCCTTGCTGCCTATCTACTAGCTGACTACTACTAATAATTGACTAACTAAAGACTATTTTAAGTTATACTACAATGCTAGCACCTTCCCCTCCCCAACACCATTTCCTTCCCTTCCCCCAACCTCATTTTCGCTCCCTATCCCTTCCCCATTTCCCTCCCCCTCCCTTCCCCCCAACCCCATATCCCCTCCTCCCCTTCCTCTCCCCACTACACTCTACCCTTTGTTATCCTTGTTTCTGTTGCAAACAAACGAGCATCTGCAAGCGTGCTTATCCGAGTCAGGTGAAGCCCAGTTAGGAGAGATTAGAATAACATCCTTTTGATAATCAAGCCTTGAATTTATAGGCAAATCTTTATCGTGATGTTGTTGAAATAATTTTAATCCGTCAGGTCGGTACTAAGGATTTTGTGTTTCGTTATATATGATGGGATTATAAGTGATAATTTTCAAACGTTTGTATTTATGTATCAAGCTTTTTTTAATTAAAATCAAGTTGCATAAGTGTCCTCATAAATCAGACGAATATCTATATCATTTCCATTGAAAGCTTCCGGAACCAGTGAATATTTTGATTTAAAAAAAAAATCATATCTATCATCATCACATCTGTGAAAAAGAGGCTGCCATATCATACCAAAGTATCATTTGAAAAGAACCAATTAAAAAGTTAATTAGTTTTAAGAGCTGAAAATTATATTGCTTTTTCCTGTAAGTCCTTAAAGTCGGTTTCATAATTGACGGCAAATATGTCGAGATGGAGAATTATATCTCTGTTTGCTCTCCGCTTACAGATAGATACACATTGATAGATAGAAAGGTGTAGTAGTTAGTAAGTGCGCATAAAGAAAAGAAATTGATATGCTCTTTTGCTCTCCTATCTTTTAATACATTATCATATATATCTATTATTATCATCTATTATCTCATCTATCTACATCTATCTATCTATCTATTATCTATCTATCTATGTATCTATCTATCTATTTATTTTATCTATCTATCTATCTATCTATCTATCTATCTATCTATCTATTTCTCCTTTTTTATCTACTCTCTTCTCTCTTTCTTCTCATCTCTTCTCTCTCTTCTTCTCTCCTCTCTCTTTCTCTCTCTCTCTCTCTCTCTCTTCTCTCTCTCTCTCTCTCTTCTCTCTCTCTCTCTCTCTCTCTCTCTCTCTCTCTCCTTCCCTCCTTCCCTCCCTCCCTCCCACTCCACCCCCCCCCTCTCTCCCCTCGCCAACACACCGAAACTAACGGATACTAACAATAGTAACAATGACGCAAATCACACAAAAAATGATAATAATAATAAATAAATGATTAAATGAATAAATAAAAGCAAAACAGCAATGATTATACATACTATACATACATACTAATAGCGACAGAGCAATTAGACTTGTTAATCGCCCTTTATAACTGGGACAAATAATAAATGAATGAACCAAAAAATAAAGAAAGATTGGAAATATGAAGAAAAAAAAATATTGAAAATCTCATTTCAAGCATGAGATGGGGGTGGGGAGGGAGGGAGAGGAGGAGGGGAGAAAGAAGGGGGGAGGAGAGTAAGAGAGAGAGAGAGAGAGAGAGAGAGAGAGAGAGAGGAGAGAGAGAGAGAGAAAGAGAAGGAAGGAGAGGAGAGAGAGAGAGAAAGAGAGGGAGAGGAGATAGGGGGAGGAGGGAGAAATAGGGGGAAGAGGGAGACAGGGCAGGGGGGAGAAGGGGGAAGGGGGTTGACATTGTGAGGAGGGCAGTTAATGGGGGAGGGGAGGGAGGAGGAGTAGCTGAGGGCGAGAGAGGAGTGAGGTATTGGTGAGGGGGACAGGGAATTAATGGGGAACGGGGAATCTGATGGGTTGTGAGGGGGGGTTGGAGAGGGAGGGAGAGATAGAGGAGAGGGGAAGTAGCTAGAGAGGGAGGGGAGATGATGGAGAGGGAGGAGGAGATGGAGGAGAGGGAGGAGGAGAGGGAGGAGGAGATAGAGGAGAGGGAGGAGGAGACAGAGGAGAGAGAGGAGGAGATAGAGGTGAGGGAGAGGGAGATGGAAGAGAGGGAGGGGAATCGCCAGAGGGTTGGGGGTGGGGGAGTTAGTGAGGGGAGGGGGGGTGAATAAATATGCCATAAACCAGAAAACGAGGTTGAGTGTGAATGCGTGATCCGCCCATTCCCCTCGAATTTATGCATTCCAGGATACCATCGGGAGAGTCGCGTGCCTTCGTGTAAATGTCAAAGCGAATCCTCGGGTTTGCATGTAAACACGAT
>NC_051411.1:8083475-8090975 GCF_015228065.2 Penaeus monodon
TTAAAGATGCTCGTTGAAAGTGTTCCTTAAAAGTGTTCATTAAAGGTGTTCGTGTTTGTTCGCTGTTATAGTCGACTCCATGGGACGTAAATCTGTATCTCTTTCTCTCTGTCTCTTTCTTGCCTCGGTCTCTGTTTCCGTCTTTGCTCTGCCTCTCTCTTTGTTTCTACTTCTGTATCTCTTTCCGCTCCTTTTTTTATTATTTTTGTCTCTGTTTCTCTCACTTCTCTGCATCTCTGTTTGTGTCGTTAATTCTATCTTTATCTCTGTTTCTGTCCGTGTCTTTGTTTCTGCCTTTGTATTTGTTTCTGTCTCTGCATCTGCCTTTGTTTTGTCGGTCTGTTTCTAGCTTATTATCGATCCAAACATTTATCTATTCTATATATCTATCTATTTCTCTCTTTCCCACATTTCCCGTTTCTCTCTCCCTCTCTATCTCTCTCTCCGAGAAAGTGACATTTAGATTCCTTGTTCGTCATACATAACAAAGACTAATACGCTAGTGTAAATAACCCCGCAGGATAAATAAAAGTATACATATTATCATTATCCATTTTATCTGACCATCATGCAGATTATCACATTACCGTTGTGAGCACCAGTGTTGTTATCCCAATCATCATCATTATTGTCTTCAATTCTACGGCTTAATCAGATCTAACTGATTAACATAAAAGCAGGTTAACTATTCATTGACATTACTTCTAACTCAATAACAGGGCAAAACGTCATCCATGAAGTGCCATAACTGGTCCCACGTGTCCATCCAGTGACGTGTTGTTGTTGGAATAATCCGATGCTTGCCACGCATTTCAACGCCAGGGTGGAGAGGGATTGATTGGAGTTTTGTGTGTGTGTGTGTGTGTTGGCTCGGTCTCGTTCTCTCTCTGTGTCTGTCTGGTTGTCTGTTTGTTTCTGTCGCTGTCTTTTTTTCTCCGTTTCTGTTTATTTTTGGTTCTGTTTCTTCTGTTTGTGCGTTTTTTTTTTGTTTTTGTTTTTTTGGTGTCTCTTTCTGTCTGTCCCTGTCCCTGATTCTCTCTCTCTCTCTCTTTCTCTCTCTCTCTCTCTCTTTCTCTCTCTCTCTCTCTCTCTCTCTCTCTCTCTCTCTCTCTCTCTCTCTCTCTCTCTCTCTCTCTCTCTCTCTCTCTCTCTCTCTCTCTCTCTCTCTCTCTTTCTCTCTCTCTCTCTCCGTTATCATCTCACCGTGTAAACTTAATCTAATATACGTTGCTGCAGAAATTACTGTCGTATGTTACTGCTATAATTTTTGGAGAAGATAAACAGAAATAACACAAAATATTCTTTTCTTTCCTACCTTTGTATCGCTAGTATAGTAATAATGTCAAATGTAACGATGATAACGATGATAATATTGATAGCTGTTATTATTGGAATTGTCATTATTATTATTATTATTATTATTATTATTTTATTATTATTATCATCACTATTATTATTATCATCATTATCATTGTAGTTGTTATCGTTATTATATTTTTTATTATTAATGTTATTATTATTAATTCTATTATTATTATTATTATTATTATTATTATTATTATTGTTTTTTGTTGTTGTTGTTGGTTGGTGGTGGTGGTGGTGGTGTTGCTGTTGTTGTTCATGTTGTTATTATTTTTTTTTATTATTATTTATTTTTTTTATTATTATTATTATCATTATTATTATCATAATTGTCATTATTACTTTTATTATCATTACTGTCAATATCATTATCATTATTGGAAATACTGTCATTGCCATTTTTTATATTATTATTATCTTTATCATATCCCTATTATCATCACCATCGCCATATCTATCACCTTTATTCTCATTCACCATTATCATCAGCATTATTATCGTTATCGATAATATTACTATATTGAAGATTACGTTTGTTATTGTTGTTACTGCTACTAATTCCATTGCTTTATTGTTATCATCATCATGATTTTTATGTTATCTGTTGCATCTTATTATATTCCAGACATTATAAATCTCATCCTCATGATCAATAGATTTATTTATCTCATGATTTCCATTGTTTCGAGCCTCCACTTTGTCTCATATCTCAATATTTTCTTTTTTTCTCTCTCTCCCTCTCTTCCCCTTTCTCCTTCTCCCTCATTTTCGACTTTCTCCCTCCTTCGCCCTCCTTCTCCCTCCTTCGCCCCTCCTTCTCCCTCCTTCCTCCTTTTCCCCCTTCCTTCCCCCTATGGTAATCTTACCCCCGGCCACTGCACTCATTCCCTTTTCGCTTCCTCCTCCCCTTTCCTTATTTCCTCCTTTCTTCATTTCCTTCTTCCTTATCTTCCTTTCTACCTCTTTACCTCCTTCCCCTCTTCCGTATCTTCCTTTCCACCTCTTTTAATCTTTTCCTTCCTTCATTCATTCATTCATTCATTCATTCATTCCTCCTTATCTTCCTTTCTCCTTTCCTCCTTCCCTTCCTTTCCTTCCTCTCTCTTTCCCTCTCTCTCATTCTCCTTTCTTCCCACTCCCTCCGTTTCATTTTCCCTCCTCCCCTCTTTTCCTTCTTTCCTCTCTCCTTCCCTCCCTCTTTCAATCCACACGTTCTTAGTTTTCCTCTATCTTCTTTCCTCTCTCTCTCTCTCTCTCTCTCTCTCTCTCTCTCTCTCTCTCTCTCTCTCTCTCTCGTCCCCTTCATCTTTTCCTATTTTATTTTTCTTGTTTTTCTTCTTCCCCTTCTACTCCTTTCCGTTATGCTTATTCTTCTTCATATCCTTCTTCTTTCCTTTCTTTCTCTCTTTCTTTTTTTATTCTTTCTTTCTTTCTTTCTTTTTATTTCTTTCAACTTGTCTTAGAGCTTTTTCATTCGTTTCCTGTCCCTACTTCTCGCCACCCTGACCCCCCTAAGAGATTAGGGGGGGGGGGTGGAGAGAGGGCTGGGTGGGAATTAGAGTGGGACCTCCCCATTCACTCTACCCCCCCGCTACCCACGCACTCTTACCTCCTCCCCACTCACTCTAACCCCCCACCCCTAGCCACGCACTCGTACTCCCAAACCCCTTATTCTAATCCCCCTTATTCTTACCCCCCTTACTCCTCTCCCCCACCCCCACCCCCCACCCTTACCCTTTACCCCTTCCAAAATGTATGATTTACAACCAGACAGCGGTATATGGGAGAGGGAGGAGAGGGGGGGGGAGGCAAATTCCACAACATGAAATATTCATAGATTTCCTCACACCTATGCCAAGGGTGTCGCGGTTGTGCGCTGCATGGGAAATTTATTGTCACTTAACCAGCATAGATGCGAGCTTAAGAAAGTAACAACAACAATAAGTGAATAAATGGTGGTGTTGGTAATAAAGGAAAGGAGGTTTTGATACGAGGAAAAAGAGAATTGTGTGGCATTGGTACTCCGTGAAACTGATGAAATGATCATACTGTATTGAATTTTCTTTTGCTTTCTCTCGTTTTTTTTATTAGGAGGGTGAGTAGAAAGAGGAGAAAGAGAGAAGAGAGAGAGAGAGAGAGACAGAGAGAGAGAGAGAGAGAGAGAGAGAGAGAGAGAGAGAGAGAGAGACAGAGAGAGAGAGAGAGAGAGAGAGAGAGAGAGGAGAGAGAGAGAAAGAGAGAGAGAAAGCGAAATAGACAAACAGAGACAGAAAAAGAGAGAGAAAAAAACAGAGAAAGAAAAAAGTGACAGGAATAAAAAATATATATATACGAACCTTTGTTTGTCTATTTTTTTTTGCAGATGTTATTGAATGCATTTCCCTATGTGTGAATTGGGTCTTGATTTGGTATATAGAGTGCGAAAATCTCGTGTGGAGTGGAATGATGTTCATATTTCACGTAAATGGAATCTGAACGAAAGAAAAGTTGGCAGAAATCTGATTCGATCAATCAAGGAGAGATGTCCGTAGACTCTGATATCAAAATTGTATCAGACTTTCTCCGCATCGTGATTTGTTCTTGCTCTCTCTCTCTCTCTCTCTCTCTCTCTCTCTCTCTCTCTCTCTCTCTCTCTCTCTCTCTCTCTCTCTCTCTCTCTCTCTCTCTCTCTCTCTCTGTCTATTTGTCTGTCAATCTGTCTATCTAAACAGAGACACACACACACACACACACACACACACACACACACACACACACACACACACACACACACACACACACACACACACACACACACACACACAACACACACACCGCACAACACACACACACCACACAAACACACACACACACACAACACACACACACACACACACAAACACACACACACACACACACACACACACACATTCGTGCTTTTATGGGTATATATTCATAGTAATATTCTCATTAGTATGATCATTATAATTTTTATCATAATCTGTGTTAATGCGTTTGCAATGAAATACGAACTTATCTGTGACTCCATGTATATATTAATTAGAGAAGTGTTATTTAATTCCATTTAGATAAGTTATTGATTATCAGATCACTTAAACTTTGTAAAGGATTGAAATACAGAACAAAAGATTTATGAGTAGAGAGACTAAGAGTTGAGGGAGAAGGTAAGGGTGAAAAGGGAGGGAAGGAAAAAGAGAGATATATAGATAGATAGATAGAGAGAGAGGGAGGGAGGGAGAACGTGAAAGAGAGTGAGCGAGCAAGAGAGAGAGAGAGAGAGAGAGAGAGAGAGAGAGAGAGAGAGAGAGGAAGAGAAAGAGGGTAAGAGATGAAAAGAGGAGCGAAGCACACAGGGAAACACACAAATGAAACAGAAAGAGAGAAAGACATAACAAAAACAAACAAACCATGTTCTACAAGACGACCTCCCCCCCCACCCCCACCATTTCTCCTTCTCCCCCCCTTCCTCCTGCTCCCTCACCCTTCTTCCACTTCTCCCCCCCCCCCCTCCTTCTGTTCCCCTCTCCCCTTTCTCCCAGTGCGACTATAAGCCTACAAGAGCGGCGAGGGAAATCCTAGAAGTATGGGGGGAGGGGGGAGGGGAGAGAGGGGAGAGATGAGAGGAGAATATAGAAAACACGAGTAGAGGGACACAGAGAGAGAGAGAGGGAGAGAGGAGAGAGAAGGGGGGGGGGGGGCAGAATGAGAGTGAGAGAGAGAGAGAGAGAGAGAGTATTAGTATTAGTATTATTATCATTATTATTATCATCATCATCATCATCATTGTCATTATTATTATTATTATTTTATTATTATTATTATTATTTTTATTATTTAAATTTTTAATTATTTTTTTATTATTATTTTTTATTATTATTAATTAAATTTATTTATTACTTTTAAATTTTACATTTTTGGGTTTTTATTATTGTTTTTTTTTATTTTTTCATCCACCATCTTTTATTTATTTCATAAATTATCTAGTTTCTCACGGTAAAAAGTCTTTATAAAAATTTTTTTGGTTTGATTAGATTTCATGTTTATAAAAATTTTAAAAGGTAATATCTTTTTCAAAATAAACTTTTTGAAATTCCGAGCAAACCACCTTCAAAGTTTTTTAAATTAAAACTTCAAAAGACGAGAAGGTTGATATAAACCAAAAAAAAAAAACCAAACAACAAGAAAAAAAGGGAATTGATGATTTTTTAAAATTCAAAAAAAGAGGGAAAAACAATGAGAATAAAAAAAAGTATGGGAAAAATGGGTTTCATGTTCCCTTTTGCTTCCAAAATTTAACCCCCCTTGGGATCCCTGAAGCTTTTTAAAACTTTCCTATGGCTTTCATTTAAGACTATTTTTACGGGGGTTTTTCACTGGTGGTCGATCTTAGGGCGCGGCAGGCACCCAAGACCCCTTTCCTTTTATGATTGCAAATTTTCCGTGTCTTGGGGGGAAAAAAGAGAGGAGGGAGAGGGGGGAGAGAGGGAAAAAAGGGGGGGGGGAGAGGGGGGAAAGGGGGGGAAAGGGAAAAATTGGGAAAGGGAGAGAGGGAGGGGGGGGAGGGGAAGGGGGGGGCGGGGGGAGGGGGGGAAAAAAAGGATGGGGGGAGGGGGGAAGAGGGAAAAAGGGGAAAGGGAAGGGAAAAGGGGAGGGGAGGGGGGGAGGGGGAAAAGGGAGAGGGGAGGGGAGGGAAAGAGGGGATGGGGAGGGAGAAAAGGAGAAGGGGAAGGGGAAAGGAGAGGGGGAAGGGGTTTGGGGGAAAAAGAGAGAAAGGGTGAGGGGGAAGAAAAAAGGGGGAAAGGAGAGAGGGGGGAAAAGAGAGAGGGGGAGAGGGGGAAAAAAGGGGAAAATTTTTTAAAGGAGGGGGGAAAGGGGGAGAGGGGAAGGGAGAGGGAGAGGGGGAAAAGAGGGGGGGGGAAAAGAGGGAGAAAAAGAAAAAGGGAAAAAGGGAAGGGAAAAAGGGGGGAAAGAGAAGGGGGGAGAAAGGAAAGGGGGAAAGAAGGGGAAAGAGAAAGGGGAAGAGAGGAAAAGGGACAAAGAGGGAGGGAGAGAAGGGGAAAGAGAGAGGAAGAAAAAAGAGAAATTAGGGGTTAGAGGGGGTTTTAACGGACCAAAAGGGAAAGGGGGAAAGGAGGAAGAGAAGAGACCAGAGGGGGGAGAGAGAAGGAGAACAGAGAGGGAGAAAGGGTAGGAGAGGGGAATTTAAAAAAAGGGGGGGGGGGGGGGGGGGGAAAAAAAACGAAAGGGGGAAAGAGAGAGGGGAGAAGAGAAAAAGGGGAAAGAAAGAGAAGAAAAGAGAGGAGAGAGAGAGAGAGAGAGAGAGAGAGAGGGGAGGAAGGAGGGGAGGGGAAGAGGGAGAGAGGAATGAAGAGAGAGGAAAGAGAGAGGAGAGGGGAGATGAGAAAAGAGAGAAGAGAGAAAAAGGAGAGAAAGGGAGAGAGAGGAGAGAGGAAAAAGAGAAGAGAGAAAAGGGGAGAAAAGAGGAAAAGGGGGAAGGGGGAGAGAAGATAGAGATGAGGGAAAAAGAGAGGGAAAAGAGGAGAAGAGAGAGGAGAAGAAAGAAGAGGAGAGAGAGAGAGAGATGGCCGAAGAGAAAAAGAAGAGAGAGAGAGAGAGAGAGCGAGGAGAGAAAGGGGAAGAGAAAGAGAGAGGAGAGAGAGAGAGGAAAAGAGGGGGAGAGGGGAGGAGAGAAGAAATTGGGGGAAAAAGAAGAGCGAGAGAGAGAGAAGAGAGAGAGAGAGGAGAGAAGGGAGGGGACGAAAAAATTTAAACAAAGTGCAAATGTTTAAAAATTTACTTTTATTGGGAAGTTTTTTAAATGTATATTACTCATGAAGTTTTTAAAATCCTTTCAAATTTTAAATAGATATCCGTTTTTAGGACCCTTTTAAAATTTAAAAACCCTTTTTTTAAATTTAATATTTCTTTTAAAAATTTGCAAAATATTTTGGGTAGCACACACGCACGCACGCAACGCACAAAACCACCCACCACACACCACCCCAACACACACACACACACACCAAAAAACCACAAAACACCACCCACACACACACACAACACACACACACCACACACACCACACAAACACGCACACGCCCACGACACCACACCCCCACACACCACCACCACATCCAC
>NC_051411.1:8095975-8103475 GCF_015228065.2 Penaeus monodon
TAGTTCTGTCATGCTATGCTGCACCATGGTTAGAAAAGTTGACGATGGTGATGATCTTGAGAATAATGATGATGATGATGATGATGATGATGATGATGATGATGGATGATGATGATGATGATGATGATGATGATGATGATGGTGGTGGTGTGTGGTATGGTGGTGGTGATGTGGTGATGTGATGTGATGATGATGATGATGATGATGATGATGTATGATGATATGATGATGATGGTGTGATGGGGGTTATGATGATGATGATGATGATGATGATGATGATGATGATGATGATGATGATGATGATGGTGATGATGATGATGATGGTGGTGGTGGTGGTGGCTGTGATGATCATAATGGTGGTGATGATGAATAGGATAGTCAAGGGGATAAGGATAATGATCAAGTTTGCTATGGTGATGGTAATGGTGGTAATGATGATGAGAATGATCAAGGGGGTATGATGATGATAAAGTTGAAGATGGTGATGGTAATAATGGTGGTGGTGATGAGGATGATCAAAGGGATGATGATGCTATGGTAATGGTAATGGTGGTGATGGTGATGATGATGATCAAGGTAATGAGAACGTAGATGGTAGTGATGATGATGGTGTTATTAAATTTGATGGTGATAGTAGTGATGATTATGGTGACGATTAGGGTAAAGATGATGACAATGATGATAAAATGGTGATGCCAGAATAATAACAGCGATACAGGAAAAAAATATATTCGTCATCGCCATAATCATCACCATATTACTCATCGTCATTATCATAGTCGCTATAATTCTCAAATATCTTCTGCATATTACTTTGAACCTCTCACGAATAACATAATTAATTATTATGGTAGTATTGACTATGATAACAAACAATGATAGTGTTGACAATGATGATGTTAATGATGACGATGATGATTTTGATAATGATAATGGTAACAATGATAATCATAATAATCATAATTATCAATTAATATAATTAACTTACCTTATTCTTGATGTCACTATAGTATTAACATTCTAAGCATCACCATCATCAGTATTATTATCATTATCATCATTATCACAGTTAAAATTATCCTATCATTCAACCCTTTTTGCGATTATCATTAACTATACCCAAAATGACCAATACTGTTGCAAATGGTTGAATCCTATTCGCACTGCAACGTATTACACTTATATATGCAGCTACTGAAACACTGCGCAATGGACGCCATGAGCGTGCCTTAAAAAGAAGCTATATAAAAGTTCTATGTACTTTTTGCCTTCCAAAATACCACGAATGGAGTGTACTGATGTAGCTGTGTGTTGTTTGAAAACGTGTTAGTGGCGATGTTGGCAGTGGTATTTGTATCATTGAGAGAGAGAGAGAGAGAGAGAGAGAGAGAGAGAGAGAGAGAGAGAGAGAGAGAGAGAGAGAGAGAGAGAGAGAGAGAGAGAGAGAGAGAGAAGAGAGGAGAGAGAGAGAGAGAAGACGAGAGAGAGAGAGAGAAGGGGGGGGAGAGAAAGAGAAGGAGACAGATAGACAGACAGACAGACAGATAGACAGAAAATGAGATAGATAGATAGACAGATAGATAGAGAAGATAGAGAAAAGATAGATGGAGAGTGAGCTACGTGGAGAAACTAGTAAAGCGTAGAGAGATAGAAGATGAGATGAGAAGTAGCAGGCATAAATCAATAATGTGGGATTGGCTTGCGTGCTGACTAATCCTAGTTAAAGTCTGGTAAATAATATAATGACATGAAATGATAACAGTACAGCGTCACTTATAATATAATTAATGATGGCAATAATGCTGCTGCTGACGGTATTAGTTATAAGAACAATAATAATAACACTGACAATAGCAATGATGACATTAAGAAGCATCTTTCAACTATGATAATGCTGAAACGAGAGATAGCTTATTCCAAGATATTACATCAGATACTAGGATAAAAACAAAAACTGTGATGCACAGTGTAGTCATACAAAGCAATCTTTCTGAACTTGATGGAATATTTTACTTGAACTAGATGAGCTAGACCAATTACCGCAAAAATATATGACTATCTAATGCCGTATCAAATCTGTATCACAGTGTTTGTGAATCACAGATACAGCTTTTGATTAAAGCAAATTTTTGTATCTGGACTGACGACGAGAGTTTAAAATACCCACCCGTAAACTACTGATAAACGTGCCGTTCACCGTTCATTTTTCGAAAATCAGGTTATGATTTTTAGCGTAGAAAAAATTGATTGCAGTTCTAGCGGGAAAAAAGGGATCAACTATTTTTATCGGTGTTTTAGCGTAGAATAAATGGTAGACAGATATATGAACATCCAATTCGTCTGTTACCTGTTATGCTAACACCTCCTGTTAAACTCGGTTTGTGATATACAATTTTAATTTAAACTCCGTGTGTGTGTGTGTGTGTGTGGGTGTGTGTGTGTATGTGTGTGAGTAAGTGCTCATTTTATATATTATATAATGAGAAGAGATGCCTATGAAATCAACACTCACGATAAAGTCGACACTGTATTCTTGTGTTCCCAGTAATTCTACTCGAATTTCCTTTCACCACCCTTCATATTATTCAAAATGCCTCGCCCACATATCGCTCCCCTCGTCTCTTGAGCATACAAATGAGAAACTTGTCTTTGATAGCGATATTACTTCTGATTGAAATGAAAGTTTTAAAAATACATTGATAATGGAGGAAGGGATTAAGAAGAAGAGAATGAATGAAGAAATAAATGAAGAAATGCAAGAAATGGACGAAGAAATAGCAAGTATTGTGAGGGGGAGATTACGATGAGTGAGGGAGCGAATATGTAAACAAAGACGCTATCGTTCGGAAACTTTAGATACCCTATATGCATACATTTCCCAGTAACCTGACGGTGAGCGTTACTTTTTTTAGCATTATGAGAAGTGTGTGAGCGAAAAATATTCATCTTGAACCTCAAAAATCTTATTTTGTTGATATTTTACTTGCCATATATTTTTTCTTCTTTTCTTTACTAGATATGACAACACAGGGAGACGATCTATTTGATTTTTTTCGGTATGAAAAAAGGTGAATATTTCTGTTTAATGATGAATTTCGGAATCCAAAGTATATAAAGTGATATTATCACCATATATTTCGAAGAAAGGAGAGAAGAGATAGAACCGCATACAGTCATTACCAAAAACAGCATAAGTTTATTTAATCGCAATGATAACGATTTTTTTTTTTTTTTTTTTTTTTTTATGCAACATAACAGAAAATCGATCTGTAAGAAAATAAAAAAGAAAATTAATAGATAAAACGATAAATATATAAAAAGATAAATAAATATCTTAAACGATCTAGTCATTTTTCAAATATTTTTAGCTAACAGATAAAGTTATAATATGTCTTCTTGTGTGTTTGATGCAATCATACTATATATATATTTTTTTTTAAGACTTCAATAGACAGTATCTTTCAGCTTTTCTTTTTAGATATATAATCAAAATTTACATCTGCTAATATCTTTATTATAATATAGCTTATTTCCCGATGCTACTCCAACAGAAACTTTTCATCCTTTTTATTTTGAATATATGATAATAATCTTACAACTATTTATATATTTAATAAAATCATACATAATTTCCCTTTCCTTTAATAGACGTTACATTTTACATACAGAACATGAGAATTTTCAGCCGTCTCTGTGTTTGATATAACCATTCGTACCCTTTTTTTAAACAGAGTAAAATATTCATCAGCCCCCCTCGATATCTTATCAGCAGGCGAGTATCAAAGGCTCATTGTTAGTATTAAGGATAAGAAAGAACTAATGTCAGTCCTGGCAGGTAATAAGCCAACATGGGAGAAATCTATCTGGTGTGTGTGGTTAATAAGGGGTAATGGACAGAGAGGCTAATTCTGGAGGGAAATTGTACATGAGCTCATCAGGAGAGAGAGAAAGAGGGTGAGGGAGGGAGAAAGAGAGGAAGAGAGAGGGAGAGGGAGGGAGAGAGAGGGGGGGAGGGAGAGAGAGGGGGAGGGGAGGGAGGGAAGAGAGAGAGAGAGGGAGAGGGAGAGGGAGGGAAGAGAAAGAGGGAGGGAGGGAGAGAGAGACAGAGAGAGAAAGAGAGAGAGAGAGAGAGGGAGGGAGGGGGGGGGAGGGAGGGAAGGAGAAAGAGGGAGAGAGAGAGAGAGAGAGAGAGAGAGAGAGAGAGAGAGAGAGAGAGAGAGAGAGAGTGAGTGGGAAAGAGAGAGAGAAAGAGAAAGGCAGGAATACATACATACATACCTACATACATACATACATACATACATACATACATACAGATAGACAGACAGACAGAGAGTGAGATAGAAAGAAAGAACTTGGTTCCACCCATCATCATCAGCGAAAATATCCTAGTAGATAAAAAATCAAACAAAAATCGAAGAAACAGAAAGTGGTGCTAAAAGAAAAAAAAAATCCTTAAAACGGCCATCTTGGATAAAATATTGAACTTCAACATCTTGCAGACAGTTGTTTAGTTAAGGTACATAAGTTGACATATATGTAAACAAGTAAAACCGTAAATACGTTTTAGCATTAGTTTTATAACTGACTTATGCTTTGTTAGAATTGCATATAAATAGAAAAAAAACGTCTTTTCTGTTCGTGTATTGCATGTGATAAAAATGGATAAGATATATAAGGACACTAATATGGTTATCAATTTTCCTGCAGCAACAGAACACACAAACACAAAAAGTGCGTGTGTAAGTTTATATTCGTGTTAGTTACGTACACAACACTCCTTGATTAAATGAAAATTAAACAAGTGGTTGTGATTAATTATTATTTGTAGCGAGTTCACAGTCATCAAAGGGGGGAGGGGGATTTAGACATTATAATGATTTACATGCAATAAACTTAATTTATTACCTATAATCAAATCAATCTCATTGGCTTTTTGCTAGAAACTCGTCTGCAACAGAAGACTAAGCGTAAATGCAACTGTAACTAATTTACATGGAAAAAGAGAGAGAGAGAGAGAGAGAGAGAGAGAGGGGGGGTGTGTGTGAGAGAGAGAGCGAAAGAGAGAGAGAGAGGAGAGAGAGAGAGAGAGAGAGAGAGAGAGAGAGAGAGAGAGAGAGAAGGAGAGAGAAGGAGAGAGAGAGAGAGAGAGAGAGAGAGAGAGAGAGAGAGAGAGAGAAAGAGAGATATGTGAATGTGTGTGTGTTTGTGTGTGTGTGTGTGTGTGTGTGTGTGTATGTGTGTGTGTGTGTGTGTATGTATGTGAGAGGTGAGAGGGAGTGGGTTCGCGTGTGATAGAGAGAAGTGGAGAGGGGGGAGAGGAGAGAGAGAGAGTGTGTGTATATGAGTGTGTGTATCTGTGTGTGTGTGTGTGTGTGTGTGTGTGTGTGTATGTGTGTGTGTGTGTGTGTGTGTGTGTGTGTGTGTGTGTGTGTGCTGTGTGTGTGTCTCTGTGTATGTGTGTGTGTGTATGTGTGAAACGAGAGAGAGAGACTCGAGGGAAGAGAATGAGAGAGATACAGTACCATTTAACAAGAAAAGGAAACAGAAAGAATTCCAGAACCATTAACGTATTGAAGCATGTCAGAAGAATGGAGACAGAGAAAACAAACACACAAAAATACGGACAAAAGAAGTAAAAGAAAGAGACAGACAGAATGCAAAATATAATCACACTATTGGTAAAGTTCGCACGCACTTACCAGATCAGACTTGCACCCTCTGATGAGCGTTGAAAGCTTAAAAGCAAACACACTGCACAGGCAGCATTTTTTTTCTCTCTTGACTCCACGTTATCAGTCAGAACTTTTGAAAAAGGAAGGTATTCATCCCTTGATGATTTTTGTTTGAATATTCAGCATTTAGAGACAAGGAATAAAAGAAGATGGATAGAGAAAAGGAAAGGTAGAGAAAAGGAAAGCAAGATAGCAAAAGAAAAAGTGAAAACCATAATAATAGAAAGGACGAGTAAAGGAGAAGAGGCAAAGGTACATGAAATGACAAATGCACAATGAAGTAAGAAATAAAACAATGTTTATTTCATACTATACAACACGTGTTAAATCTACAAAGGTCACGTAGCCTGCTGTTCACACATATATATGTTGTAGCGTGAAGGTATGTCCGCGTGTGTGAACAAATGATATACTCATGATCAACCTACACACATTCCAATACCCCAGATATATCGGCGCTCGTGGACATATGTCGCCAAATCATTATACTTATCTTGAGAATATCGAGCGGGCGTATGAAGACGGGGAAAATGGGGGACGGAGGTGAAGGAGAATGGAGGTGAAGGAAATAGAAGAGAAAGGGGAAGAGGCGAAAAAAAAACGAGTGAAAAGGAAGAATATTCACATGTGACGAAGGAGGAAAAGAGGAAATTCACAATAGGAAAGAGGGAAATGGAAAATAGTAGGTTGGGGATTCACTAAAAAGAAAGGAGAGTCAGAGACAAAATGAGATTAAAAATAGCGAAGGGAAGAGGAGGTGCATGAGTGTAAAATCTTTGCTGTCGAAGTATCACACAATTTAAGAAAATTTAGTTATTACAAGTGATTTGAAAGGTAGGAGGCAAAGTTATCAAAGACTAATATTAATGAAATTCTCAGATCACATCAATGTAAAAATGTGTGTCAGTCACCTTCCATTTTCTACTTCTTTTTTCATTCATTTTTTTCTTGTGTCTTATTCATATTTTGAAGATTTCATCCCTTCTGCATTTTTCGTAATTAATCATCTATAAAAAAGTTTATAAAAGATAATGATTAATTCAACTAGATAATGATTAATTCAGTGCCATCTAGAGGGCGAAACTCACGCGAATGATCCAGCATAATTTAAATGAGCAGTAGTTAACGGACAGAGGATTTCGCGCCAAAATATTTGAATGTCAGAATTATTTACGACTCAAGATCACGTGACCAAGTAAAGTATGATCAATGAGGAAGGTGTTGTGAGTCGAAAGGTTATCTTAACAGTTATCATAACGCGAGAAAACAATGTTACGTTGAGTTATAATCTCTGAATCATTATAGTTAATTATATCTTCATCTTGGTAGGGAAAAATAATTTGTTTATGGTTATATACTAGAAACGTTATTGTTCTCAGTATCAAGTAAGCTGTTTTAGTTATTAATGATCATTAACTAAGCAATAAAAAGAGATACTTACGAGTTTTACTGCCAGAAGACTTCCTTGATTAATAGTTATCAATCTTATCTTAGTCTAGATATGAGTAGGTGGCGCCTTTATATCTTACAAAAGCAAAATTACGAAGGCGGGAGTACCTGATAACATGAGGAAGAAAATTAGCATTTATATCAGCATACGATTCATGATAATAGCAGTTACATACATGATGTTAATTCTCACCCCGCACAAAAAGTGTTAGATGACAAACACAAAAAACGGTTCCAGCATAATTTCTGTTGGTTATTGATAAAGCGATATCTGATATTGAACTCATGTCGATATGCAACATTACAGCTCAAGTGG
>NC_051411.1:8108475-8110975 GCF_015228065.2 Penaeus monodon
AAGTCACGTCTTTTATTTTAAAAATTTTTTTTTTTATAAAAAATGAGTCAAAAATAATGGGTTTTAGGTGCTTAAGTTAAAGCTTTAGCATTTGTTTTTTAAAGTTACTTTTGCATTTTTAAAAAAACCCTTTCCCGCTTGAATACAACTTTCCAAAAAATAAAAAGTTTGAGGGAAATTGGGGTTTTATTGTAACTTTCCTTTTTCTTGTTTGTTTACCTTCGTTTTATTAAGTTCTATTGTTTTTTTTTTTCTTCTTCTTCTTCAGGTATTATAAATTATGGGGTACATAATCTTGCCATTGCAACATTCGTTTTCAAATTTTTTTTTTTTATCTTTTTTCTTTTCTTTTTCTCTCTCTCCTTTCCATACACATTTTAACTTGTATATATGTATATATAATATATAATATATTATTA
Source organism: Penaeus monodon (assembly GCF_015228065.2). NCBI lineage: Eukaryota > Metazoa > Arthropoda > Malacostraca > Decapoda > Penaeidae > Penaeus > Penaeus monodon. The sequence continues at coordinate 8,108,895 of NC_051411.1, forward strand.
TATATTAAAATTTTATTATATATATAATATATATATAATCATATATATATTAATTTATATTATATATATATATTATAAATATATTTTAAAATATATTTATTTTTAAAAATTTATATATATATATATATATATTATACTATTATTATATATAGTTATATTATATATTATAATTTTATGTAGATGTGTGTTGTGTGTGTGTGGGGTGTGTGTGAAATAAACTATTTCCTCTCTCTCTCTCTCTCTCTCTCTCCTCTCTCTCTCTCTCTTTTATATATATATTATATATATTATTATATATATTTAAAAAATATTAATATATATATATATATATATAAAATTATATATATTATATTAATTTATATATTTTTTATTTTTTTTTTTTTGTTGTTGTACATTCTAATATTATAATTTTTATATTATATTATAATTTTATTTTATATATTTTTTTTTTTGTTTTTGTGGTGTTTTTGGGTTTTTTGTTATAATATTTTTAATAATATTTTAAATTATATAAAATATATAATAATTATCATAATTAATAATAATATTATTAATATATTTAATATATATATAATTATTTTATTATATAATTTAAAAATGATGTAAAAGATAAAATTTTGTAAAAGTTAAAATAATCTTTTTATTATTATTAATATAAAAATTATTATTATAATAATAATAATAATAAAAATAATATGTATAGATAAAAATATTGTTTTTTATTTTTAAAATTTTAGATTAAAAATATAATATTTTAAAAAAATAATAAATATAATTTTTTGATTTTAAAATTTTTTTTTTGTTAGTAATTTTATTTATATTTTTAAAATATTATATAAAATATATATATATATATATATATATATTATATAATATATTTTTTTTTTTTGTTATTTTTTTTTTGTTTTTTTTTTTGTTTTTTTTTTTTTTGTTGTGTGTGTGTGTTTGTGTGTGTGTGTTTTTGTGTGTTTTTTTTTTTTTTTTTTTTTTTTTTTTTTTGTTTATATTTTTTTTTTTTTTTTACTAAAAAAAAAAAAAAAAAAATAATATATATATTTTTTTTTTTTTTTTTTTTTTTTTTTTTTTTTGTTTTTTTTTTTATTTAAAAAAAAAAAATTTTATTATAATATTAAATATAACATTTATATATATATATATTATTATAATATAATTTATTTTATTATTTTTATTATTTTTTTTATATTTTTTTTTATATATATTTTATTTTTATTAAATATTCCCTTATTTAAAATATATTTAAATTATTTTAATATTTTATGTTTTTTTTTGTTTTTTTTTTTTTTTTAAAATTTTTTATTTTTATTAAACTTTTTATAAAAATTATTATTTAATAAATATTTATAAATTTTATAAAAAAAAAAAAAAAAAAAAAAAAAAAAAAAAAAAAAAAAAAATTAAAAATTAATTAAAAAAGGGTTGTTTGTTGTTTTTTTTTTTGATTAAATAATTAAATTTTTTATAAATTTTTGAAAATAATATTTTAAATTTTAAAATATTTTAAATAAATAAAAAATTTCTAAAGATAAAATTTTAAATTTAAAAATTTTATTTTAAAATTAAAATTTAAAAAAAAATTTTAAAAACACATTTTGTAAATTTTTTTTTTTTTATAATTTAAAATTTTTTATTTTAAATTATTATTAACCATTTATTTTAATAATTGTAATTATTTTATTATTAATATAAAAATATTAATTTTTTTAAAAAATATTAAATCAATTTAAATAAATTAAAAATTTTTTTTGAATATAATAAAAGAAAAACATTTTAAAAAAAAAAGGAGGAGAAGGGGAGGGGAAGGGATAAGAAAAAAGGGGAAAAAAAGGAGGGAAAGAAAAAAAAAAAAGGAAAAAGAAGATAGACATGAGGGAGGAAGAAGAAAAATTTAAAATGTTTGGAAAGAAGAAAAGAAAAAAGAGGGGTAGAAGAAAAAGGGAGAGGGAGAAGAAGAAGGAGAAGAAGAAGGAGAGAAGAAAGGGGAGAGAGAGAGGGAGGGAGAGAGAAGAGAGAGACGAGAGAAGAAGGAAGAGAAGAGAGGAGAAGAGAGAGAGAGAGAGAGA
>NC_051411.1:8115975-8118475 GCF_015228065.2 Penaeus monodon
AGAGAGAGAGAGAGAGAGAGAGAGAGAGAGAGAGAGAGAGAGAGAGAGAGAGAGAAGAGAGAGAGTGGGGGAGGGAGAGAGAGTGGGGGAGGGAGAGGGAGAGACAGGGGAGGGAAGGAGAGAGAGAGGGAGGGAGAGCTAATAGCCAAGGGGTTCTGTCTTCATACGTCATCAAGGAGGAGGAAGAGGAAGAGGAGGAGGAGGAGAAGGAGGAGGAGGAGGGGGAGGAGGAGGAGGAGGAGGAGGACGAGGAGGAGGAGGAGGAGGGGTTGGTAGTCTAGGAGGAAGAAGAGGAAAAGGAGGAAACGGAGGAATGAGGAGGAAGAGGAGAAGAAGGGATGGAGAGGAGGACGGGGAGGAGGAGATGGAGATTGGGGAATGAGGAGGAAGAAGAGGAGGATAAGGAGAAAGTGAAGGAGGAAAAGGAGGATGGGTGAGGAAGTGGAGAGGGTGGTGGTCAGGAGGAAGAAGATGAGAAGGAATAAAGAGGAAGAGGTAGAAGGACGGGGGATGAGAGTGAGGAGAAAGAGCGAAGAAGGACGAGGAAGGAGAGGAGGAGGAGAAAGAGGAGTAAGGATGAGGAAGGAGAGGAGGAGGAGGAGGAGGAAGAGTAAGAGTGTGGTGGGTGGGAGGAGGAGGAGAAGTAAAGAGGGCGAGAAATGTAGAGGTAGTTTTGGAGGAGGAAGAGGAGTAGGAAGAGGCGGAGGAGGAGGAAGAGGAGGAGGAAGAGGAGGAGGAAGAGGAGTAGGAAGAGGCGGAGGAGGAGGAAGAGGAGTAGGAAGAGGCGGAGGAGGTGGAGGAGGAGTAGGAAGAAGAGGGAGAAGGGGTAAGGATGACTTAGTAAAAGGATGAAGAGCAGCTAGCGATTTAGGGCGAGCAAGAAGTTGGAAAGGGAAGGAGAGAAAATAATCTAGAAGCAGGAAGGATGAAAAAAAAAAAAGGAGAAGGAGGGAGAGGGAGTGTAAACTAGGTGAAAAAGAAAAAGAGTGATTGACCTAAAAAGATCAGAAGTGGATGAAAAGGATAGAGGAGGAAGAGGATTAGGAGGAGGAAGAGAAAGAGGAGGAGGAGGAAGAAGAAGAGAAAGAAGAAGAGAAAGAGGAAGAGAAAGAGGAAGAGAAAGAGAAAGAGGAGGAGAAAGAGGAGGAGGAGTAGGAGTTGGAGTAAGAGTAGGAGGAGAAGGAGGAAAAGAAAGGAAGAAGAGAGGATGAACTTGGCCAATAACACTGAAGCGAAGGGCCATGAGCTGGTTGCCAGATGCACGACCCATTTCAACCCCGAAAGTGATCTTGAATTGATAACAAGAACAATTATCAATTTCTGCAATGAAATCCCCTTTTATATAAATCCCGTGATAAATCTGAAAGCCGATGGACCATAAATAACTAGGAATAAAATCAATGCGTCATGGTCTCAAATAAGGAAGAGGGAGAGACAACGATGTTTTGGGGAGGAAGGATGGAGGAGCAGAAAGTTTGGAAAAGGAGGAGATGAGGAAAGAATATTTAGGAAGGAGAGGAGGAGAGGAGAAATGAAGATAGAGGTGAGGAGGGTGAGGAGGAAGCAGGTAGGAAGTAACAGAGGAGGAAAAAGGGAGATGATAAAGGAGGAAGAAGGGAGGAAGTGATGAAGGAGGAGGAAAAACAGATAGATGGCGAAGAGGACGGGAAATAATCGTAAGAAGAAAGGAAGGAATTATTATCATTATTACTGCTATTATCATTATTGTTATTATTATTATGATGATGATGGTGATAATGATGATGATGATGATAATTATTATTATTATTATTATTATTATTATTATTATTATTATTATTATTATTATTATTATTATTATTATTATTATTATTATTATTATTATTATTATTATTATTATTATCATTATTATCATCATTATTATTATTATTATCAATATCATTGCTATTGTCATTATTATTATCATTATTATTGTTATTATTATTATTATTATCATTATTATCTTCATCATCATCATCATCATTATTATCATTATCATAAAAACAACAACAATAATGATAATAACAATAAAATAATTATAACCAGAACAATTACAATAAACTATGAGGAGGATTATTAAAAAAGAACAGACAGAGCAATTAAATATATATATATATATATATATATATATATATATATATATATATATATATATATATATATATATATATATATATATATATATATATATATATATATATATATATATATATTATTATATATTATATATATAAACAAGATAATAAAATCAAAATTATAAAGAAAATATAAAAAATCCCGTTTTCTTTACCTATTTTTCCTTTTTTCTCTTTTCTCTCTTTTCCTTTTTTTCTTTTTTTCTTTTTTCTTTTTTTGTCTTTAATCTTTGTATCCTTCTGTCTCGCCTTAACAACGGCGGAATCGAGACTCAAATTTTGCTTTCAAGGTCGAGTGGCCACGGTCAAAGAAAACGCATCGTCTGCAATAAGATGTTTGTCCGGAA
>NC_051411.1:8153475-8160975 GCF_015228065.2 Penaeus monodon
TTTCCCCCTCTTTTCCTTTGGCTCCTCATCTCCCCTCGGGCCATGGAGACCGCCCCCCCTTCTCTCGTCCCCTCGTTCCCATATTCCCTCTGTTTCTTTACTCTTGCTTTAGCTCCCGTTCGTTATTTGACGTTCGTTCTGGATCTTTGTCTTATTGTCTTGGACGCAAGATATTGTTTGTATACATATTTGTCTGTTTATCTATATGTCCTCTCTCTCTCTCTCTCTCATTTACATATATATATATATATATATATATATATATATATATATATATATATATATATATATATATATATATATATATATATATATATATGTGTGTGTGTGTGTGTGTGTGTGTGTGTGTGTGTGTGTATGTGTGTGAGTGTGTGTGTGTGTGTGTGTGTGTGTGTGTGTGTGTATGTTTGTGTGTGTGTGTGTGTGTGTGTGTGTGTGTGTGTGTGTGTTGTGTGTGTGTGTGTGTGTGTGTGTGTGTGTGTGTGTGTGTGTGTGTGTGTGTGTGTGTGTGTGTGTGTGTGTTTGCTGCTACTTTGTATTCATACAATGACAGATTTCAGATTTAGAAGGCATTGAAGATCAGTTCACTATAGTATGTACTATTGTACGGGTGTAAGCATATACATTTACGTACACTATTTACGTATGTATTCATGCATTTAAGTTTGCATCTATCATAATCATCGTATGCCTTTATAACAATCTTGGAAAAAAAAACAATTCTCGTTCATTATTCATATGCTTTTATTGTAGGAAATGACTCGAAATGACGCGTAAAATGTAGCTTAAAATCAATAATAATTTCCAACAGTCACAGTAACCTATCTTGGTCATGAAATCTTTCGGCACTTTGCAAATTCAATTCGTTTAATAATTTATCATCCTCAGTATTTCATTGTCATCATTAAATTCATGAATCAATCTTAGTAAGGAATATTTAACGTATACCTTCATCTTCTTTGCCTTTTTTTTTTTCTTTACGAAATATGAGAATATGAAAGCAGGCGAGTCAATAGATAAAATCCAGTTATTTATTAGTAGCATTAAATCAAAAGATTGGAAAGTATACTTAGAAAGAATCATTCGTGTCTATAAACTAACCCGGCGTACATTTAAGCCTTTTATAAACCTTAAGTTTAAGTGTTAATACCCTTTTTTTCTTCTTCTTTTGCCGGTGTTTGTTCATTCATTAAACCATTTGTATGTACAATTGTAAGCCACCCCAAGTATGATATTTATACTTGGAGTGAATGGAATAAAAGATATCTCGTGTTTATTGATGAAAAGAACGAATTGAGTTAGGAATTATTTTTAAAAATTCACTGTGTGTGTGTGAGAGAGAGAGAGAGAGAGAGAGAAGATGAGAAGAGAGAGAGAGAGAGAGAGAGAGAGAGAGAGAGAGAGAGAGAGAGAGAGAGAGAGAGAGAGAGAGAGAGAGAGAGAGAGAGAGAGAAGAGATGGGAGTGAGAGAGAGAGAAGAGATGGGAGAGTTGAGAGAGAGAGAGAGAGAGAGAGAGAGAGAGAGGAGAGAGAGAGAGAGAGAGAGAGAGAGAGAGAGAGAGAGGAGAGAGAGAGAGAGAGTTAGAGAGAGAGAGAGAGAGAGAGAGAGAGAATGAGAATAATAATAATAATAATAATAATAATAATAATAATTACAATAAAAACATCAACGGACCGCCCTCCATCTCCACCTCCCTTGGGGCACCGCCTACGCCTCGGAAGTCATCTGGGCTTTTCTTCGCCTCTTCATTAGATTCCTATCGTCTCCTACGCGAGCTCCTGGACAGGGCTTTCCACGGCCGTCCCCGCCCCACCTCCGCCCGCCCACCCTCGCCCTTTCCTTCTTTGTGGAAGGAATTAGCAGCTTTCATGTCTTCGAGGTTGAGAAGAGCGTTTTTATTGCCCTGGGGAGAGTGACCGGCTTGGCCACGCACCATGTTTCTCATCTCGTTTTCTTTGCGGGGAGAAAACGGGGGAACTTAGAGGAACTTTTAGGGGAGACTTGCGGAATGGGAGCTTGGGATGGGATTTTGAATCTGAGGTCTGGATTTCCTTCGGGATAACGGAACGTTAATTAGATTCGGGGCCTTAGAACAACCCTGGTTTTGATTCGGGTTTACAGTCTAGTAGCAGGATTGGGTTTTGAGGCGGGAAGCAGTGTTGGAATTGGAATCTAAACAAACAGGATTGTTTTTTGAAACTCGATCCAGCAATTATTTGCATATTTTAGACTTGAATCTAAACCCTTTGCTTGATCAGAACCACTATATTATTAGGAAAAGTAGATATTAGAATCCAGAACCAAACTATAATGCGTATTCAAGGAAAAGACAGCAGGAAAATACGTCAAATACGGGAAATAACACAAAATAAACCAATTTTGACAAATGCAGAGATCGTCCCCATCGTTTCTTGGCGATGTGTCACGAAGAAGGATGCTTTTGATTTCGAGAGTCCTCAATTATAAGCTATAAAAGTTAGCCATTCGATGAAAAGAGAGGAAAAAAACCGGAACTCTTCGAAATATCCTGAGGAGAACTCAAAGAAAGTAGGAAAGAAGGAAAGAGACGAAAAAAAAGAAAAAGAAAAAGAAAGTTGAAGAGGGTGGAAGAAAGGAGTTTTGTTTTTTTTTCCTTTTCTTCTTCTTTTTTAGGAGGAGGAAGGCGAAGGAGGAGGAATTTGAAGGGAAAAAATATACACGCTACCCCCAAAAAAATAAGCAAACAAATAAATAAAATGATAAATCTATAAAACTTAGAACATCCCCCCCAAAAAAGAGCATCGACTCCATCAGAAATGAAGAGACAAGAGCTCGCCCTTGACGCCTCGACATCCCCAAGTGCGACAAATGAACGAGCGAGAGCGCAAGGGCGGACTCTCGACTCCTTCTCGGAAAGGAAAACAGCGCAATAACCGCACGCAAAGTTTTAATGGCCTGATGACAACTGCCCCTGAGCTGCACCAACGTGTTAAGGGGCGCGAGAGAATGGAACGGTGAGGTGGGGGTGGAGGGGGAACGGGGGTTGGGGGGATATAGGTGGGGAGGGAAGGTGAGAGGGGTGGGAGATGAGGGACGGGGGTTGGGGGGAGGTGAGAGGGGTAGGAGATGGGGAAAGGGGGAGGTTAAAGGAGTGGGAGTGGGGGAAGAGGGTTGGGGGGAGGTGAGAGGGGAGTGGGGTACAGAGGTGGGGGTGAGATCTGAAGTAGATAGAGAGAGGGGTGAAGTAGATAGAGAGAGGGGAGAGAGACGGTACACGGGAGAGAAGGAAGGGAGAAGGGCACGCATTAGTAATTCCCACTACCACTACCTCCCCCCTTCCCCCCACCCATTCCCGAAACCCTTTCAATTTTCTTTTCATCAAGAAACTGCTTTCAAACCGTCCAGTGGTTATCATTCAATCGCTGTCAACCTGTTAATGATTGACTGTCAACCGGTTAACGATCGGTTGCTTTTAATCGGCTAATGATCGCGGGGGACTTCGCTTGACAAACTTGACAGTCAACTCATTAAGTGCAAGGGAAGTGTTTTAATATCATTAAATTAACGACTTATTGTTCACTATTAAATGACCCTAATTTAGCTGGCGTGTTTACCCTGCGATCCAGAAAGCCTTCTTTTTTCCGGGTGTAGATAACATATTTTCCATTGTCAAGCGGCCCGGGAGGGAGGGAGGGAGGGAGGGGAGGAGAGAGAGAGAGACAGAGAGAGAGAGAGAGAGAGAGAGAGAGAGAGAGAGAGAGAGAGAGAGAGAGAGAGAGAGAGAGAGAGAGAGAGAGAGAGAGAGAGAGAGAAAGAAAGAGAGAGAGACAGAGACAGAGACAGACAGACAGAGAGAAGAAAGGAAGGGAGAAAAGAGTAAAGGAGAGAAGAGGAAAGAAGGTTAGGAGAGAAGGGGGAGAGGCAAGGAGATGAAAAGGAGAAGGAGGAAGGGAAAAGAGAGAGAAAGAGGAAAGAAGGGACATGGTGGAAGGGAGATAAGACGGGGTAGAAAAGAGAGAGCATAGAAGAAGTGGAAAGAGGGAGAAAAGGGAGAGGGAGAGGTAAAGCGGGACGGGGAAAAGACAGAGAGAATAGAAGGAAAGATAGGTGGTAGAAGAGAGGTAGGGAGGGGGAGGGGGAAGGGGAGCGGGACGATTGTTTGAATAACAGAAACACAGAAATGGGAGTGAAAGGGAATGAGGGAGATGGCAGAAAGGAAGAAAAAGAGATAGAGAGAAGGGGAGATGGAGAGAGAGAGAGAGAATGAGAGAGAGAGAGAGAGAGAGAGAGAGAGAGAGAGAGAGAGAGAGAGACAGACAGACAGACAGACAGACAGACAGAGACCGTCAGACAGACAAACAGACAGACAAACAGAACGAGACGGAGCGAGCATGAGAGAGGGAAAGGAGTAGGAAGAGGAGGGGCGAGAGAGTTCAGGAATTAAAGGAGGAAGCCAAACAGAGACACGGCACGGGGATAACGTCTTATCAGAAAATTGGCCCCTTTCAAAGAAGCTTAATTAAACCCAAGCACAACCCGCACTCCAGTTGAAGTTTTTAATTTAGTGAATAAAGCTGAGGCCCAGGGCTTAGCGGGCCAACCTTGAGAACGGGCCGAGAAATGCAGTTGGGGAGGGTAGGGGGAGGGGTGGAGAGGAGGGGGAGGGAAAGGTGAAACGGGGAACGGGGGAGGTGGAAAGGGAGGTGGAACGAGGAAGGGAGGAGAAGGAGGGGAGGTGGAATGGGGAAGGGAGGAGGTGGAGGTGGAATGGGGAAGGAGGAACATGAGGAGGAGGTGGAACGGGGAAGGGAGGGGGAGGTGGGACGGGGAAGGGGTGAAGGAGGAGGTGGTGGAACGTGGAAGGGGGAGGAGGAGGGGAAGGAGGAGGAGGAGGTGGAACGAGGAAAGGGGGAGGAGGAGACGGAAGTGGAAGAGAAAGGGAGGAGGAGGAGGGGGAGGTGGAACGAGGAGAGGGAAGAGGGAGGGGTGGATTAGTAGGGGAGAGGTGGATGGGAAGAAGGAAGAAGAAGAGGAAAGGGAAAGAGAAGGAGGGGGGAGATATAAAAACGGAGATGAAAAGGGGGAAAGTAGAAGTGGAGGAGAAAAGACAATAAGAGATGAATGAATGGGAGAAAGAACAGATAGAGAAGAAAATAAAGAGGAGAGGGGACAACAGCATTAAGAAAACACAAGAAAGGGAAGGAGGGAAGCAGGAGAGAGAGGAAAGTAAAGGGAAGCCGCAGAGGGAGAGCGCTGAAGGAGAAAATGGGAGAGTCAACAAGGGAAAGAGAGGAGAGGGAAGAGGTCAGAAAGAGGGAGAAGAGAAGTGGCCAAACCAAAGAGATAATGAGAAAAGGGGGGAAAAAAGCATGGCGAAGAAAAATCTAAGAAAAGAAAACCGGTTTAATCACAGACAAAACAGAAAATTAAAGAACAATCACAACACAAATAAACAAAACAAAACTTTCATGTAAACAAGGAACAGTGAGAATGAGTAGCTATTCTCAGACAATAGAACCAGAAGTGCGAGTTAAAAATTAGGCATTAGAAGCTCTTACTAAAACCGCATTGCAGTAAATGAGTTGACCGTCACGCACGCACACAAACCCTATTATTGTGCTTTCAGAATAACTGAGGAAAACTTGCCAAACAGAGAAAGCCTTGACATGGCTGTTCTACAGAATGCGTAGCGAATTCTGGAAGATCTAAAATAGGATTGAACATACATTGCATTTGATCTACTGTAGTCAATACTACCTGAATCAACTGGCATACAATTTGGAGATGAATAAATCTCGGAGAATGGAGAGGTGAGGTTAAAAATATGAATGATCTAAAAAGTAGATTTTGGTAAAGGATATTGTCTTTATTATCCTTAATATAGTTCTGCATTCTAAAAGCTGAATTTGGTATAGCATATCTTGTCTTTTCTGAATGTCTGTATGAACTACTGAATATTTTATATTTATAAAATATGATTTACCCCTTTTAACTAATTTCCCAAGCTTGGTTCTCCAATACACAATAATTTTATGCACACATACACACACACACACACACACACACACACACACACACACACACACACACACACACACACACACACACACACACACACACACACACACACACACACACACACACACACAGAGCAACCGAAGTATTCAACTGCCCTTTTCAACCCAACACCCATCCTCACTCTCTCTCTCTCCCTTGCAGCCACAGCCGAAGCGGGCATTCGCGTCACCAGCCTCGAAGTGCCCAGACACGTGGCACGCGGGGACACGGTGCAGCTACGGTGCCTCTGGGATCTAAACTCCTTCAACCTGTATTCCGTGAAGTGGTACAGGGACGACAGGGAGTTTTTCCGATTCATCCCCTCAGAAGACACGAAGATGGCCCTCTCTTTGCCTGGCGTCACGGTCAATGTGAGTATGGCTTTTGTTTTGAGGGTTAATTCCGGGTGCCGTAATGGGGAAAAAAATTCGTTTGAGATGTAATGATGGGGTTTTCCCTGGCGTCACGGTCAATGTATGGCTTTTGTTTTGAAGGTTAATTCCGGGTGCTGTAATGGTGGTAAAGAAAATTTCTTCCGTTTGAGATGTGGTGATGGGGTTTTCCCTGGCGTGACGGTCACTGGGTATATGACTTTTGAGTAGAGTGTTAATTCCGGGCGTTGCATTGGATGTAAAAAAAAAATATATGGTTGATGATTGCAACATATGATGATGGGGATTTGCCAGGCATCACGACCAGTGTGAGTATGGAATTTTGTGCAATAAAATACGATATATAAATCTAAATTTTCAAAAGGAAATTATATTGTTTTATCATTGGTACATGTTCATAATAAAAACGATAAAAACGTAGATAAAATATATGAAAAAGAGCAATTTATTTTTTTCTAAATGAAAAGGAAAATTACGTTGGATTATATCAAGGATGCAAATTCACAAATGCGATAGATTTTGCAACGATTGATTGTGACGATGAAGGTCAAAATCCTCTTTATAACGGATACTAAAAATGATTGCGACAATGGTAAACCGATTTAATGTACTAACCATATGATACATAACAGTAGCATATAAATAAATACAAAATGTTAACAACAATAAAAATCATTGGAATGATAATCGTAATAGTAGTGATTAGTATGTTCTAAAATATCATATGTGTGTATGAGGATGCGTGTGTTTCTGTGTATATATGTATGTGTGTATGTATATATATATATATATATATATATATATATATATATATATATATATATATATATATATATATATATATGTATGTATATATATACAGTAAATGGATATGTGTGTGTTTGTGTGTATGTATGTTTTTATTATTGTATGTATGTAAATGTACAGCATGTATATATCAACCCGACCGTGTATATTATCCAAATACAAATACCAACTCTTCACAAACAAACTTCCAAACCAACGGCAAAGAACAAACAGAACAAACAACCTCAGCCGACTTCCAAACCTCCCCCCCCCCTCAGCAGGGCC
>NC_051411.1:8163475-8173475 GCF_015228065.2 Penaeus monodon
CTCCCTGCTCCCTCTCCCCCTTCTCTTTTTTAATAAGCATATTCATGGGATCAAACAATTTTGTTTTCCTTTCAATATACCTTTTTAATACTGAAACAGATTCCGTGCTTGTAAATATCTAATAACTAAAGATATAATTCTGGTTTCTTTTTTCGTATACCTTTTCCAGGCTTATAATACAAAGTACACATTGTTTTAATCCTAATAATGGAAGTACAAGATAACAGAAACGCGTAAATTTTAAATGCTGGATTCTCCCACAGTTTATCCACGCTGGAGAAGCTGATATTCAAATCACACTTTGAATTAATATCACCCAACCACATCAGTGATTTTGGTTGATCTCTCTGACTGCAGAGGAGGTCAATATGAACAAATTCAACGAGGCAGCGGTCCCATTGCAGATAAGCTGTGTCGGGAGGGATCTGGGGGTAACATGGCGTACGAGTTGCAAAATACGAGGATGGGAGCTAATGCTCTTCACCAATGGCTGTTGTTTATAATACATTCAACAATGGTGTTTGTATGTTTAATATATATGTAGATGAAGGTCGCCACACGAGGTAGACGACCGTCGAGGGAGAGGTCAGAGCCGCAGCCGCATCTGTCTTGCGGTTCCCCGTGTGGTCGCTGGTCCCCGCTGACGATCCGCTTTTGTCATCCAGCACAGTATTGGAGTTTGAGGATCACTTTGCGAGCCCGGGACCTTAAGTGATGCTCATTTTGTCCTTAAACAGACTTTTGTGATTTTTTTTTTTTGGGGGGGAGGATGGGGGAAAAAACGAAAGAGAAGGGGTTGTAGTGATAATGGGGATGGAGAGGGGGGGGGGGGGGCTGAGAGGTGGGGAAGAGAGAGAGGGAGGGAGAGGGAGGGGGGGAAGGAGGGAGGGAGAGGGAGAGAGGGAGGGAGAGAGAGAGAGAGAGAAGGAGAGAGAGAGAAAGAGAGAGAGAGAGAGGGAGGGAGACAGAGGGAGAGAGAGAGAGAGGGAGGGAGAGAGAGCGAGGGAGGGAGAGGGAGGAGGGAGAGAGAGGATAGTAAAAGAGAAAGAAAAAGTAAGAGAAAGAGTGACAGAAAAAGACAAACAGAGAGAAATGGATCAAATGTCCGCTGGGAATGAGAAGAGAAGAGACAAAGACAAAGAAACAAAAAAGGAGGCAATGCACACCCGACCGGCGGATGCAGAAGACTGTGATCGATGGCACTGATGACATAAGGCAGATGGGGGGGAGGGGGGCAGAGCGGGAGAGGAAGAGAGTGGGAGAGGGAGGGAGGAGGGGAGAAGGGGCAGAGCGGGAGAGGAAGAGAGGGGGAGAGGGGGCAGAGCGGGAGAGGAAGAGAGGGAGGGGAGAAGGGGCAGAGCGGGAGAGGAAGAGAGGGGGGAGAGGGGGCAGAGCGGGAGAGGAAGAGAGGGAGGGGAGAGGGGGCAGAGCGGGAGAGGAAGAGAGGGAGAAGGGAGGGGGCAGAGTGGGGGAGGGAGGGAGGGAGGGGAGAGGGGGCAGAGCGGGAGAGGGGGGGAGGGATGGTGGGAGGGAGGAGGGAATGAGGCTTATGCAAGTCATTCGCCAGATGTTTTACTGCATGAAACTAAAAACACAGGTTGATGTAACGAGAGGCAGGCTGTTGAAGTGGGGGGAGGATCGGTTTCCAGCGAGAGAATGAGGAGATGCAGAGAGAAAGGGGGAGAGAGAGACAGAGAAAGAAGGAAAGAGAGACAGAGAAAGAAGGTGAGAGAGAGAGGCAGGATAAGGAGGAGAGAGACCGAGAAAGAAGGTGAGAGAGATAGAGAAAGGACAGAGAGAGAAACAGAGAAAGAAGGAGGAGAGAGACAAAGAAAGAAGGAAAGAGAGACAGGATAAGGAAGAGAGAGAGAGAGACAGAGAAAGAAGGAGAGAGAGAGACAGAGAAAGAAGGAGAGAGAGAGACAGAGAAAGAAGGAGAGAGAGAGAGACAGGGAAAGGAGAGAAAGACAGAAAGAAGGAGAGAGGCAGAGAAGGAAGGAGAGAGAGAGGCAGAGAAAGAAGGAAAGAGAGACAGAGAAAGAAAGAGACAGACAGAGAGTAGACAGGAAAAGGGGAGGGAAATGAGTGAGAAAAGAAAGATAGAAAAAAAGGAAGAGAGAAAGGAAGAAATAATTCCGATTCTCGTATTTCATTTCCTTTTTAATTCCATTCACCTTACCCTTTTCTTATGTACGTGCGAGGGTAGGAAAAATAATAGAAAATAATAGAAATAGAAATGTAGAAAATAATAGAAAATAATAGAAATAGAAATGTAGATGTGATAAAAATAGAAATAATAGAAATGTAGAAAGTAATAGTGATAATAAGAGAAATAATAGAAATGTAGAAAACAATAGTGATAATAACCATAATCAACGTAATTAACCATTATTTTCTCCTTATTCTCGCCAATCTTTATTAGGCATTACAAAGCAATTAAATTTATCTTGAACTTATCAGCCGTGAACCTGCGCATCAAACAGACTAAAAAAAAAATCGTAAAAAAGTGAGATATCTGAGCGACAGGACTATGATATTGTGCTCTATGTTTAAAGATAATACAAAATCTGCATATCTAGTTTGTGATTTACATAAAACTTGTTTGCATATGCAATCAGACACAACACCTTCGGGAGCTCGAAGTGTTTGCAAGCTAGAAGGGCGGAGGGGGTGGGGGTAGTAGATAGAGGAGGAGGTGGAGGAGGACGTGGAGGAGGAGGTGGAGGAGGAGGAGGAGGAGGAGGAGGAGGAGGTGGAAGAGGGGGTGAGGAGGAGAAAAAGGAGGAGGAGAAGAAGGAGGAGGAGAAGGAGGCGAAGGAAAAGGAGGAGAAGAAGAAGAAGGAGGAGGAGGAGGAGGAGGAGGTGATGGTGAAAGTGGAGGTTGAATTGGGGGTGAACGAAGGGAGAGAGGAAGAGGTTGAGCAGGAGCGTGAGGTTGTGCCGGAAATAAAGAAGTTCGAACCAGAAAGAGAGTAAAGATAAAGAGGAGAACAAGGAGAAAAGAGGGATTTTAAAGAAATACAAATTTAGATACAGAGAGAAAAACAACTGATCCACCACTGATATATAGCCTTGTACTTTTAGGATAAGTTATAATAAGCAGTTCACGTTGTTTATCAAGCTTAGAAAAAGTACAAGAGATAGGGAGGTGCAACAAAAATTAAGACCTTTATAAGTTAGCTATTTACAAGTGTGGGATTTATGTTAGTGTTAAATAAGTATACTAAGAGTTTGGAGATAAGCTGCAAGAGAAACAGGATTGTTTGAACCCAACTTTGTGCTTATTAGAAGAGAGAAGAGAGGAAAGGAGATGGAGAAAAGAGGAGGGAGAGTAAGAGAAGAGAGGGAGAGAGGAATAGAGGAAAGGGTGATGGACAGGAGAGGAAGGGGAGGAGGGTAGGGAATTGCAGAAAAGAGGGAGAGAAGAGAGATGGAGGGAGGGAAAGAGGGAGAAGGCAGAGTGAGGGAGGGAGGGAGAGGTGGAGAGGGGTGGCAGGAAAGAGAGAAGGGGTGAGGAGAAGTGGAGAGGAGGAAAAGAGAGAGAGAGAGAGAGAGAAAGAGAGAGAGAGAGAGAGAATCAGTAAGTTTAATAGTCACTGTGATGCGCCTTAACTACCGTCATTACCTCGACAAACTCCATCCATTTAGTCAAAGTCAACTCTCATTTTTTATGGAAAGTTCATAATGTAAAGAAAAGAGTAGAAAACCACGCGTAGAAGGATACTACTTCATACAAGCAAAATGCATGCTTTGTGAAATTGTTGGCTTAATCATATACTCATTCACACTTTATTTCTACTGCTAATATTGCGACAATAAGAACAGCAACGGCTGCAACGACAGTTACTACGACCACTGCCCTACTGCTACTAGCAGCTGCTTCTACTACTACTACAACTGCTTCTATTACTACTACTTCTACTACAACTACAACCACAACTACTACTACTACTACTACTACTACAACTACAACTACTATAAGTACAACCACCACTACTATAACTACAATCACCACTACTATAACTACAACCACCACCACTACTACTACCACTTCTATTCCAAACTATAACTACTATAACATCTATTTCGATTACTACTGTTACTCCCTCTACAACTACTACCACCATTAACACTACAACATATCCTACCACAACTACCACAATGCTTACAACACCTAAAAATAAATAATAAAAAAGGCATAGGAAAAAAATAAATAAATAATTAAAAAAATAAAGATTAAACTCAAAAAAGTAAAACAAAATAAAAATAAACAGAAAATAAACGATAAATAACAAGAAAGACGTATTCATGGAACGCAAAACGTTACGGTCTCCGGTGTACGATTGTCAATTACTGTCATTCCGGATCTGGGAGACGAGTCCTTGTTACGGGGATCTGGTTCTGGAGGAGGTGGGGGTATGGGGTAGGGGGGAATGGGGGTAGAGGGGAGGGGGAAATTGGGAAGGGGAGGTGAGGGGGAAAATTGGGAACGGGGAGGGGAGGGGAGATTGGGACGGGGAAGGGGGGGGAGGGAAAGGGAAGGGGAGTGGAGGGGAGGGGGAAATTGGGAAGGGGAGAGGAGGGGGAGATTGGGACGGGGATGTGAAGGGGGGTAAGGGGGTAGGGGAGGACGAGAGGGAGAATGGGAAGGTGAGGTGAGGGGAGAAAAGGGGGTAGGAGAGGGAGGGATAGGTGCGGATAGGAGAGAGGGAAGGGAAGGGTAGGTGAGAGTAGGAAGGAGAGAAGGGAAGGTGAAAAGGAGAAAGATGGGAAGAGAGAAGGAGAGAGGAGGGGAGGCAATAGGAAGGAGGGAGGGGGTAGGGAAAGGAGAGGGATAGGTAGTGGAGGGAGAGGAAGGGTGGGTGGGCAGGGAAGAAAAAGAGGTTTGATGAGGGTGGGGAATGGCTAGGAGGAAGAAAAGGCTGGGCAGAGGATAGAGGGAAGAAAAAGCTGGGCAGAGGATAGAGAGAGGAAAAGGGTGGGCAAAGGATAGGAGTTAACGGAAGGAGGGGATGGGTAGGGAGAAGGAAAGGATGGGCAGAAGACAGGAGGTAAGGGGAAAGTGGGAGGAAATAGAAAGAGAGAGCGAGGAAGGATAGTCAGAACGAGAAGATAAATTGAAGAGGGGAGAGGAGGCTAACAAGGTAGAGAGAGAGGAAAGAGAATGGAAAGAGAGAGAGAGAGAGAGAGAGAGAGAGAGAGAGAGAGAGGAGAGAGAGAGAAGAGAGAGAGGAGAGAGAGAGAGGAGAGAGAGAGAGAGAGAGAGAGAGAGAGAGAGAGAGAGAGAGAGAGAGAGAGAAGGAGAGAAGGAGAGGAAAGAGAGAGAGGTAGAGGAGAGAGAGACAGAGAAAGGGAGAAAGAGATTGAGAGAGAGAGAGAGAGAGAGAGAGAGAGAGAAGGAGAGAAGGAGAGAAAGAGAGAGAAGTAGAGGAGAGAGAGACAGAGAAAGGGAGAAAGAGATTGAGAGAGAGAGAGAGCGAGAGAGAGGGAGAGAGAGAGAGAGGAGAGAAGAGAGAGAGAGAGAGAGGGAGGAGAAAAGAGGAGGAGGAGAGAGAGAGAGAGAGAGAGAGAGAGAGAGAGAGAGAGAGAGAGAGAGGCAAGAGAATGAGTAGCAAATGTGAGAGGGAAGGGGGGAATGCCGGTAATTTCATTATTATCGTTCGATGAACTTACAGATGTTCTTAAATGAAGTTTGATACCGCGTGTCCGTAGATTTTTACTACTAGCAAACACACACAAAACCTTATAAATTCATTACAACACAGATTTAGAGCCCGGTGTAAGATCTAATCACCAAGGATATTAAGCAACAAAAACTCTGTCTTTTATGCAAATAATTTTGTTACTGATTATAAGTAAGTTCATTTTAGAAAGAAAAAGAGGGAAGGGGGGGAAGGAGGGAGAGAAAGAGAGAGAGGGTGAGAGAAGGAGGAGAGAGAGGGAGAGAAAGTGAACGAGAGATGGAGGGAGAGGGAGAGAGAGGTGTGAGAAAGAGAGGGAGAGAGGGGAGGGAGTGAAAGAGAGGGGGCAGAGACAGAGGGAGGGAGGGAGGAAGAGAGAGAGAGAGAGAGTAAGAGAGGGGGAGAGAAAAAAAGAGGGGAGAGAGAGAGCGAGAGAAAGAGAGTGAGAGAGAGGAGAGAGAGGGGAAGAGAGAGGAGAGAGAGAAGAGAGAGAGGAAGAGAGAGGATGAGAGAGAGAGAGAGAGAGTGGGAGAGTATGAGGGAGAGAGAGAAGAGAGAGAGAGAGAGAGAGAGAGGAGAGGAGAGAGGGAGGGAGGGAGTGAGAAAGAGAGATAGTGAGGAAGGAGAGTGGGAGAGTGAGAGAGAGAGGGGGGGAGGTTGAGGGAGAGAGAGAGAGAGCGGTGGGGGAGGGGGAAAAGAGGGGGAGCGGGGGGAGAAAGAGAGGGAGGGAGATGGAAAAGGGAAGGCAAAAAAAATCTTATTTTATTTAAATTTTCCATTCCTTTTCATTCTTATATTGGAAAGGGATTTTTATACGTATTGCTCAACATTTTGAGTAAACTGTAGACTGAAAAGTATGTGCATATTAGTGTACACAGATTGGTAGGTACATACATACATATATGTGTGTGTGTATGTGTGTGTGTGTGTGTGTGTTGTGTATGCGTGTATGTGTGTGTGTGTGTATGTGTGTGTGTGTGTGTGTGTGTGTGTGTGTGTGTGTGTGTGTGTGTGTGTGTGTGTGTGTGTGTGTGTGTGTGTGTGTGTGTGTGTACATGTATATGTATTTTGTGTTAGACATATGTATATGTATATAAAATATATACATAGAATATTATATATATATATTAATATATATATTAAATATAGTATATAATATATATATATATAATTATAAATATATATATATATATATATATATATATATATATATTATATTATTATATATATATATATATATATATATTATATACATATATATACACTTATATATACATAATATATACCACATATATATATATATATATATATATATATATATATATATATATATATATGTGTGTGTGTGTGTGTGTGTGTGTGTGTGTGTGTGTGTGTGTGTGTGTGTGTGTGTTATATATATGTATATATATATATATATATATATATATATATATATATATATATATATATATATATATATACATATATACACATATATAGACACATATATACACACACATAGATACACATATATATATACATTTTTATACATATATATACACATATAGCTACACATATATCTACACATATATATATGCACGCACGCACACACACACACACACACACACACACACACACACACACACACACACACACACAGACACACACACACACACACACACACACACACACACACACACCACACACACACACACACACACAACACACATACAACATATATATATAATATATATATATATATATATATATATATAAAATATATTATATATATAGATATGTAGTATATGATATATATATATATAATATATATATATATATATATATATATATATATATATATATATATATATATATATAAATATATATATAATATAGTATATATAGTATATATATATATATATATATATATATATATATAAATATATATATATATATATATAACATATATATAGGCATATATATGACACATATATACGCAATATATACCACACATAATACTAATATATATATATTTATATATATATATAATATACTATATATATATATATATATATAATTATATATATATATATATATACATTCATATATAGGCACACTCACCACCGACCTGAAACCGTCCAAACATTCTCGCAATTACCGCGAGTGTATCGGCGAGAAAGGCGGTCAGAAAGAAAGACTGAAAAGACCAAATCGACGAGTTCATTTTCCCTCTCGCTTGAGTCGCCTTTGAGACCGCGCGCCCCGAATTTTGACGTTGCGATCCATCCATTTCGAGTATTTTCGCTTTCTACATGGTCTGCCCCGCCGGAGCGAAACTCCCTCGGCTTGAAATATGAAAGGTTAGTAGCCGCGCTGTCGGTAAAGGGGCGAAAGGGTCCGATTATCAATACCTAATCGGTGTCCCTTTTCGATGGGGATCAGAAGCCAGCGCTGTGTCCTTTTGCGTATTTGTTTCATTTCCTATTTTGAAGTTTTTGCGTGTATATACATATATATGTGTATATATATATACATATAAATGTATGTATATACATTATATGTGTATATATATTCATACGCGCGCGCACACACATGTAGATATTATATATTATATATATTTGTACACATACCCAACACTTACATGGTTCCTTGTGATATATGAATATGCCTATAGTATTTACAAGGACAATAAAATCAAACAAAAAGAAACACACCACAGCTGTATTATCCCCTACTCCAGAGTAAACAGGAGACGCCCCACATTTAACACATTTAAGCACAGACTAGTGCACCAATAACACCTAATGCAATTAACCCAACCGCCCCTGTTCCGTCCCCTGTAGTTTTTGTGAATTTTGTTACATACAGATGGCTCCACATGCCTCAGCCAACAAGGAGTCTATCAGTAGGCCCTAGTAACCGATCCTGATTTCCACGTTCCTTGAATTAGCGGGATTTTTTTTTTTTTTTTTTTTTTTTTTACAATTGACATCGATACTGTTATTATTGTTATTGATGTTGTGATAATTAAAAAATCTCGTTATTAAAATCTCAATAACATTTAAAACAACAAAATAATGCAAAAAAAAAAAAAATCCAAAAGTCGAAGAAAAGGGTAAACAGGTGAGATAGGTAGGACTAATAACTGACTCCTTGGTGACTTGTAGAGCCATCTATGTGTAAATACAATAAATAAACTAGTATTACAGTGGGCTTGGCATGTATTCTTGCCATACGTGCCGATTGGGTTAAGTCATCCCATGCCTCACAATTGAAGTCTTGATACCATTTCAACAGCTTTATTAATAATTACAGTGAATAATTATAATCAAGAGTAAGACATAAAATCCATCAGAAAGAAAACACTTCAGCAAATATCTCTTCATGTTATTCAAAATAATTTCACACAAAGTGACCATAATATTTAGTTGAACTACATCATCATCATCAATAACGGTATGCTCATGTTTGAGTAGCCGTGGACCTCTCCACCATCCTTCGCCACTCAACTCGATCTTGCGCTTTTCTTTCTACTTGTACCATCGTCAGCCCGCAAATATCTTTGATATTGTCGCTCAGTCTTGTCTTCGGTTTGCCTCTTCCTCTGTTTCCTATCACCATCCCTGTCAGCAAGTTTTTCTCGATACTTTTACTTCTCATCACATGACCAATAAACTTTAGTTTCCTTTTGTTCAAGATGTCCAACAGCCGATCTTTGCAATTTATAAAGTAGAAATTTCCATGGGTAGATAAAATTAAGCATATCCCAAAGAAAGCAGGAACAGGATTCCAGTGAATCATCTTGAATCATGGCTATTAAGAAACAAAAGTTTCTGCAAACTTTCTCAACATGCATATCAAGTTATTCTTCATATGATACATAAAACAGGTATAAGATTACAATGCACGTACCGTAGCACATGATAAATCCATTATCTTATATGTATGTGTGTGTGTGTGTGTGTGTGTGTGTGTGTGTGTGTGTGTGTGTGTGTGTGTGTGTGTGTGTGTGTGTGTGTGTGTGTATCATCCATCTGTTTGGTGTATATTTTTTCATACTGACTGAGCGTTAAATCATTAGGTCGTTACATCCAATTGACGACCAATTTCTTTGTGGTTATATTCGCACTCCACTAAGACTAAGTCTCTGTCGTCCAATCGCTGGTTCAGGCGACGGAGTTAACAAGGCATAAGATAAAGAACCAGATTCATTTGCAAGGTTTCGAGAAGGACAAGGATGAAGCCCAACGTCGCTTTAATTGGAAAATTACGTTTGGGATTTTAGCGAATAACATGCCTCGTATTTTTATTTGGTGTATGTTAATGAGCTCAACTCT
>NC_051411.1:8180975-8183475 GCF_015228065.2 Penaeus monodon
ATTGCAAAATATGAAGTTTCCTTGAGATAACGTAAATAATTATTGATAAATTCTTCCTTAATTCTTTGATTATGTTTAATATACTGAAAATACCTAATGCTATTATAGGATTAATCTATCATGATGCTAATTAAAATAAGATAATGGTGATGTCAGTAACAATAGTAATTACAGTTCTAATGATAACAATAACGATAAGAGGAACTGTTATAGTCACAGTAGTTATGATAAAAGAAGTGATAAAAGGGATAATCCTGATGATGGTAATAATAGCAATGGAAATTACAGCGATACGTTCATTATAAGATCAACGACACTAATGATTATGACAATAATAATCAAGAACAGCATTTGCAACAACAAAATGAAATGGCACTCCTTAACAAAGACATAAGCACCAGGAAATGGCTTTTTCCTTCTTTTTATTTCATAAATCTTCTCATGCGTGTTTTGACGGAAGTATAAAGACCTGGTGATGATAGTTTTGTTTTCTTTTATTCAAAAAAACCCTCCCGCCTTTTTATATATAAAAAATGTTTTTTTGACAACATAACAACCTCGAAAGGATCTTTTCCTTTTTATGGAGAAGAAAAAGATATCACTCCATATGTTCTCCGACCAACGTTGACAAAAATACCAAACAATATTTTTTTCCCCTTTCTTTCCCTTTAAAGAACAAATTCTGACCCTGGCCACGTCTCCTCCATTTCCTCCATGCCTAATGACCCTTTAATTTTGTCCTCCCGCTGAGCAATTACCTTGGAGTTTATTAGGATCAGTTTATGCCTGTGTGTTTAAGGTGATGAAGGAGAGGAAGGAGGAAGGGACATAAATTGGGATAACAAAAGCGATACATGGCATCTCTGCGGGTGCGATGATATATAAGGCACGTTGTTCCTGTTTGAGGGAAGGCTTGCACACGTTGCCTTGTGGTAGAGCTGAGTTACGGTCGCTTGTGTGGAGTATTTCAGATTTGTTATATTTATTGCTCCTTAAGAGAAGAGATATTAAGAAAAGAAGATAGGATTTGTAGGGGGAAAGTAAATGCTAATATAACATGCAGCTCTTTGAATATGTATATATCTATATCTATCTATCTATCTATCTATCTATCTATATATATATATATATATATATATATATATATATATATATATATATATATATATATATGTATATATATATATGGCCAGATTTACGATGTGCAGGGGTGCAAGAATGCTTACACACTTCCCTAAATACGCACGCAAACTTACATACACACGCACTCCTCTCCAGCCAACACACATGTGCACACACACATACCCACCCACTCCCACTCAAACCCCCTCCCCCTGTAACACACGTGCACACACAGACACCCTTCCACTCTCCAACCCCCTCCCACTCACCCCCCCCCTTGCCCTGCATACGTTGCAAACATCCATACTTCCGATAAACTCCCGGTCATACATCAGCTGCAATGTTCCACGCACATATGCAACACGCAGCGAATGCATATATTCATGTATAATCAACGAGCGAACAGGCCTCAGCTGACCTCGTTACTGTGTCATTGAAGTAAGACTGGTTACATAAAACAGAACAGGCATTGCAGGTATAACATTTCTCTTACGCAATTCGGGGAGAGAGAGAAAAAAAAATATAAGAGTGAAAGATATCAATGGATGCTGAGTATGCTAATATCGCGGTTCGTCGAAGGTTGATATTATCTGAACAAAATCCTCCAGTTTAGGGTATTACTGTTATTTTGTCTCGGTTATTCATCTGTCCCTGTTTTTAGTGTCTTGTCTTATATCTAGCACATTTATTCTCTCTGTCTCTCTCTCTCTCATTCTATCTCTCTCAGTCTTTCCCACCCCCTCTCTCTCTCTCATTCTATCTCTCAGTCTTTCCCATTCCCTCTATCTCTCTCATTCTATTTCTCTTTCTATTTCTCTCTCTCTCTCTCTCTCTCTCTCTCTCTCTCTCTCTCTCTCTCTCTCTCTCTATATATATATATATATATATATATTTTTATATATATATATATATATATATATATATATAACGGACCTGTTTAAACATTACAATTGATCTTTATCATTGATTTATATTAGCTTTGATCATATAATATCAATATATTTACTCAATACCCGTAACATTACTTGTCGTATCATTATTTTTGTGATCCCATACAATGTCAATATGTTTTAATGAGTCCTTACGTGGAAAATTCCATCAAATATACATGATCTTCGTAATAGGCTTACTGAATCACACCATTCATGTTTCGTTCCCTCACGTTTCGTAAGACTATATATAGAATCTCAACCAAAGTCAAAATATTTCTTTTCTCTGTTCTCGCGTTCTCAAAGTCACTTAAAGTTCAGACGAAATGCATCAAGGTCAAAATATCAACTTGTTCTTTTCTCTGTTCTCGCGTTCTCAAAGTCACTTAAAGTTCAGACGAAATTTATCAAGATCAAGATATCAACTTATTTCTGTTCTCATGTGGTCT
>NC_051411.1:8185975-8188475 GCF_015228065.2 Penaeus monodon
CTCAAATAAGGTTCTTGGGGCCTCTTGCCATAAGGGTCATTCTTGAAGGGATGCTGTTGTTGTTGTTTTGTCTCTTAATCCGTCTCTCTTCTTTGAATGAGGGCGATGGAAAACGGTGGATGAATTATGATTAGAATGGGCGGGTAATTGCGTAAAGAAAAATGGGAAAGGGGAAGGAAATATACGAATGAGGAGGAATCGAAATGAATATCAAATATTAATATTAAGTACATTATGTAATGATAAAGAATAACCCAAAGTAAGTAACGTTTTAACACCCAACGAATAAGTTCACACAGACTCATATATATGTATGTGTGCGCCCATGTATATGTGTAAGTGTTTATGTACGTGTGTGTGTGTGTGAGTGTGTGTGTGTGTGTGTGTGTGTGTGTGTGTGTGTGTGCGAGCAACAACTACTCAAACCTTACTTTCATCACCATCCGCTTACGCATCACCATATATATATATATATATATATATATATATATATATATATATATATATATATATATATATATATATATATATATATATATATATATATATATATATATATTTTAAATATAATTATATATATATATATATAATCATACATATATACATGAATTAAACAAAGAAAAGAAAGTACCAACCCCTCCCCCCCTCGAAAAAAAATAAAAAAAAGAATAAAATAAAACAAAAGTTAAACCCAAAAATGAAAATATATAAAGAATAACCCACATTACTTCCCGTTTCAGCAGAGATGGGCCAACAGGTCACTTAAGAGGAGAAATTCAGAGTCCTCGGCGATGACAGTAATTCCTTAAACTTGAAAGCTTCCTCCTCTTGCATAGCGTAGGGATCGCCAGCTATTCGGAAATGGGAAAGGGAGAGAGGGGAATAAAGGAGAGAGAGGGGGATAAAGAGAGAGAGAGAGAGGGGAATAAAGGAGGGAGAGAGCGGAATAAAGGGAGAGAGAGGGAATAAAGAGAGAGAGAGGGGAATGAAGGGATAGAGATGGGAAAGGGAGAAAGGGGGATGAAGGGAGAGAGGGAATAAAGGGAGAGAGAGGGGAATGAAGGGAGAGAGAGGGATAAAGGGGGAGAGAGAAGAGGGAAGAAGGAGAAAGGAGAGAAGAGGAAGGGGGGGAGGGAGAGAATGGGAAAAGAGGAAAGGGAGAGAGGCAGGGAGAAGGAAAGAAAGAGTGGAGGAAAGGAAAGGAGAGGATAAGGTGAGAGAGATGAGGACAGAAGGAAACAAGGGACAAGGGAAGAAAACGAAAAGGAGAGACGGGAAATAAAGAAGAAAAAAAAGTCAGGGATGGAGAAAGAAAAGGTGAGAGGGTGGAGAGGGAAAGCAGAGAAAGGTAAAGGAGAGAATAGGGAAGGGGAAGAGGGGGAAAGAGAAAGAAGGGAGGGATAGACAGAGAAAAGACAAATGGAAAAGGGAAACGGAGATGAAAAACAAAGGTGGAAAGAGAGAAGATACGCAATGGATAACGAGAGGAAAAATAGGACAGAGAAGAGAGAAAGAAAAGACAAGGGATACGAAGAGGAAAAAAGGAAGAAGGCAATGGAAAGTGATAGAAAGAGAAAAAAATAGAAAAAGGGAAGGAAAAGAAGACGAAAGATGAAAGCATGACAGAGAAGAGAATATAGAAGAAACGAAAGGTATGAGGAAAGAGAAAAAGACAGTGAAGAAGAAGAAGAAGAAAGAGAGAAAAAGAGAAAGAAAAAAAATGAAAAAAATGATGGAAAGAAGCAGAAGCAGAAGGTAGAAGAGAAGAAGGAGACACAGAAAAGGGAGAAGGGGAGGGAAAAAGAATGGTGGCGAAGGAAGGAGAGAAAAGGAAGTAGACAGACAATCACCGAAAAAAAAACAAGGAAAGGAATATCGAAGGAAGGCAAACGAAGGCGGGAACAAAACACGGAGATAACAAATATGTAAGAAAACAAAAGACGGTGATCACGAATAGAAAATCATTCAGTGGAAAAAAGTAAAAACTAAAAAGTAAGTACAGGGAATAGTTTTTTTTTTTTTTTTTTTTTTTTGTTTTAGCAAAATATTTTAACAGTTATTATATATGATATATTATGTAATATTATAATATATATATATATATATATATATATATATATATATATATTATATATATAATATATATTATATATATATATATATATATATATATATATATATAATATTTGTATATGTATATGTCTTTCCCTCTCTCTATCTATCTAGCTATCTGTCTCTCTGTTTCTGCTTTATCTCTTTACCTCTCTCTCTCTGCTCTCTCTCTCTCTCTCTCTCTCTCTCTCTCTCTCTCTCTCTCTCTCTCTCTCTCTCTCTCTCTCTCTCTCTCTCCTCTCTCTCTCTCTCTCTCTCTCTCTCTCTCTCTCGCTCTCTCTCTCTCTCTCTTTCTCTTTCTCTACACACATGCACACTCATATAATATGTGTGTAAATATATAATATATATATATATATATATATATATATATATATATATATATATA
>NC_051411.1:8213475-8220975 GCF_015228065.2 Penaeus monodon
TCAACATCAATATCATCATCATCATCATCACTACCACTACAAACAGCATCTACATCATCATCACCACCACCATCACCATCAGCAACATCATCTTCATCATCCCCACCATTACTGTCGCTACTATTGCTACTATTATGACTCGCCCCTCCCCTTTCCCCTTAGCACACACACACACACACACACACACACACACACACACACTCAGACACACACACACACTCAGACACACACTCTCACACACACACACACACACTCAGATACACACTCACACACACACACACACTCACTCAGACACACACACACACTCACTCAGACACACACACACACACACACACACACACACACACACACACACACACACACACAGGCACCATGCACTGGCCCTCCTCCGACTAACCCTATCATAACAGTTATTACTATTATTTTTTTTTATTGTTTTGTTGTTGTTGTTGCTATAATTGTTGTTATAATTATTTTTTTACTATCATCATCATCCTTATAATCATTATTATTACTACCATTAGTAGTAGTAGTATCATTATTATCATTATGACTATTACTATTACTATTACAATAATCATTATGAATATTATCATTAGTAGTAGTAGTAGTAGGCTAGTAGTAGTAGTCATTATGATGATCACTATCATTATCACAATTATTTTGGCCTAATTATTATTGCTATTATTCTCAGTATTCGCATTATCAATATCGTTGTTATTATTGTTGTTGCTGTTGTACTTGTTTTTATTATCATTATCATTATCATCGTGATTTTCATTTTTTTTTACCATCACCATCACTATCATCATTACTATTATTACCATTATAATTACTTTGATCATTATCATTGTTATCATTTTTTTATCATTATTATCATGATCATGATAATGATAATTATCAATGTCATTATTATCTTACATTATAATAATTACCCTTAATAAGAATAGTAGTAATAATAATTATATTATCGTCACTACTACTACTATTATTATTATTACTATTTTTATTACTATTATCATTATTACTATTACTGTTCTTACTTTTACCATTATCATGATCATGATGATGATGATGGTGATGATCATCATTGTTATGTTGTTGGTTTTTTGTTGTTGCTGTTATTTTTCTTGTAAATATTATTTTATTTGTTATCAAGTAATGATTAATATCATCACTGTCATAATTCTTGTTATAAATATTGTAATGAATTATGCGGAATTTTGCAACAATTGCGATAAATGATAATAATAAGAATTATCAGGAATAAATCTCGATGATTAGCTGTCTGACAAAAAAAATATATTTATTGTAAAGAGTAGAAGATATTAACAATGAATGAAGAAAGACAAAAATAAGTCATTTTATATTTTATAATAATAATTCACTCCTGTTTATCTTATTTTATTGTTTTATTGTATATATCTTTGTATTTTTTCTTTCCAAGTCTCTCTACCTTCCCCCTTCCCCTCCCTTTACACACTCACAACACCCCCTCCCCTATCCCCTACCCTGGTCTCCTCCTCACTCCACCCCCCCTCTTCACTCGACCCCCCCCCCTCCATTTCTCTCCAGCCCCCACCCCCTTCTCTTGACACAACCTGACAACTCTCTCGCTATTTCTTCATATGCATTATTGACATTTTCCTGGTCTCGTGTGAAGACAAAGTGTAGGGCCTTGTTGATTTATTGGTGAGGTTGCAGAAATTCTACTGACGGAATTTGTGTTCTAGATTTTAATGCAAGAAGGATGGGTGTGGGTGTATGTACGTACGTGCGTACACGCACACACACACACACACACACACAACATACAGAGTTTAGAGTTTAGAGTTTAGAGTTTGGTTTTGATTCCATTTGTTACAATGGATATTCTTGGTGTGACATACTGTCTGCTTGATTTTGCTTACGTGTGTCAGCTGCTGCTGACTCGGCTGAACCGAATCCTTGCCCGCCGTGGTGCCCAGCCACAGCAGTAACCTCCAGGCGACAGTTGCAACTTCTCACGCCTGGTCGGGGCGCGAACCGCCGACCCCTCGGATAAGAGGCCGACACGTTACCACTGTACTAGCCCGGAGGCTAGTACAGTACAGAGAGAGAGAGAGGGGGGGGGGAGAGAAAGGGAGGGAAGGAGGGAGAGAGAGAGGGAAGGAGAGAGAGAGAGAGAGAGGGAGGGAGGGAGAGAAAAAGAAAGAGAGAGAGAGAGAGAGAGAGAGAGAGAGAGAGAGAGAGAGAGAGAGAGAGAGATAGCAGAGAGAGGAGAGGAGAGAGATGGGAGAGATAAGTAGAGAGAGGAGAGGAGAGAGAGATACGTATAGAGATGTAAAAGCAGATTTGGAAAAATATATAGACGTAAACATACACACACACACACACACACACACACACACACACACACACACACACACACACACACACACACACACACACACACACACACACACACACACACACACACACACACACACACATATATATATATATATATATATATATATATATATATATGCATATATTGATATATATATATATATATATATATATATATATATATATATATATATATATATATATATAATATATATATATATATATATATATATATATATATATAATATATATATATGTGTGTGTATATATATATATATATATATATATATATATATATATATATATATATATATGTATGTATATATATATATATATATATAAATATATATATATATATATATATATATATATATATATATATGTATGTATGTATATACATATATATATAAGAGAGAGAAACAGAGAGAGGTTCGTTTACATCTGTTTGAATGCACATGCGTGAGCTAAAACAGTACCAGTTGCAGACACGTTAACAGCAAAAACGCCCCAGGACTTGAAATGGCGTGGCCAATGACCTGCTTTTTACAGTGACCTTTAACCTCCCCCCGTCATTCCACCCACGTTACCATCCCCTCCACCCCTGTCTGTTGTTATTTTCCTCCAGTTCATTTGGTCCTCGCGTTTTACAGGTGAAACAAAACGTGAGTCTCTGTTTTTTTCTAACACTCTCTGCTAAAAAAAAAAAAAAAATGAGCTCCAAAGCCAACGTTTGTTTCCTCATTTTTATCTATTTTTATTTCTATTTCCACATTTACATTTTTTAAAGAACTATTATCTCTATCACAGATACATAGATAAATTCATCTATGTGTTTATATATTTTCCCAAATCTGCTTTTAGATCTCTATATGACAATATTTACATTCCCTTCTTTCCTCCGTCTTTCTCCTTTCTCTTCTCTTCCTTACTCTTTCCTTCCCTCCTCCCTCCCTTACTCCTTTCCATCTCCTTCTCTATCAACCACGTAAATAAAACGAGGAAGAAAAAGTGCGCAAAAATAAACAAGAAACATTTTGTCCTCGCGACCCTGTTCATCGCCCACGCAGGAAAGGCTAGAGCGCAGGTGGAACGTGTAAACTGTTTAGCGCCGTGAGGGTAAAGGTGCTTAACCCGGAGTTGTAGCTTGGAGACAGAGGGAGGAAGGGGATCGCGGTATGTCCGATGGAAGTTGATGAATAAAGGAGAAAGTGGTTATATGTGGATGAGGAGGTGAGAGAGCAGGGTACAAAAGAGTAAATAGATAAACAGAATGAGAAAGAGAGAGAAGGAAGGAGGGAGAGAGAGGGCTGTTTAGCGAAACTGGTAGTTTAGTTAGATGAATAGATAGAAAGAGAGAGAGAGAGAGAGAGAGAGAGAGAGAGAGAGAGAGAGAGAGAGAGAGAGAGAGGACAGACAGACATATAGACAGACATAGTGAAAAAGAAAGAAAATGAGGAAGACAGAGAGAGGGAGAGAAAAAGAGAGAGAAAGAGAGAGAGAAAGAGAGAGAGAGAGAGAGAGAGAGAGAGAGAGAGAGAGAGAGAGAGAGAGAAAAGAAAGAAGGAGAGAAAGGAGAGAGAGAGAGAGAGAGAAGAGAAGAGAGTCAAACAAAAAGACAGAAAGATAAATGAACAATGAAATGAAAACAAAAAAGAAAAAAACAACAAAAATCAAAACCTGAAATAAACGAGTAAAACACACACAAAAAAATCGAATTATGATTCCAAATATCACAGATCAGATCCGAAAACGGACATCAAGAAATATCAAGACAAATAAACGCCAAACAGAGCTCACAAAAGTAAGATATTTCTGAATGTAATGTATCCTCAGGTCAACAAAAATGACAAACAATATGCGCAGCGGAAATATAAAATAAATAATATCTTTTGACAATTGATGGACACAATGCAATTATGTTGTTCAATTATATATTTGAATAGCTTCTCTCGTGGGACAGGATTTGCCAAACAAAACATAAAAAAAAAGACTTACAGGTCGCATGATAATTCGAAAGCTAAGTATCTTTCCTTCCTAAGTTATAGTTATTGTTTTCACTTAGTTTTTTCCGTGTTAATGTTTTTTTTTTTTTGTCGTTGTTATAATCATTGTTATTATCACAGTTATTATCATATTTACTGATTATTATATTGTTGTTACTATTATTGCTATTACTATTATCATTACTATCATCATTATTAATATTGCTGTTATTGTTACTTTATCATTCTCATCACTATCGTCATTATTACTATCATTATTTTCCTATCATCATGATCATTAACACCATAAGCAATACTAACCACATTAACCACCTCTAATTTCATTCTCATCCACGTCCTCATTTTCATTCTCATCCTCATTCTCATTCTCATCCTCATTCTCATTTTCATTTCCATCCTCACGTTCATCCTCATCCTTCTTTTCATCCTCATCCTCACGCACATCCTCATCGTCATCCTCATTCTCTTCCTCACCTTCATCCACATCTTCATCCATATCCTCATTCTTATCCTCATCTTCATTCTCCTCATTCTCATCCTCACTCTCCTCCTCACCCACATCCTCGTCCTCATCCTCATCTTCGCCATATCCCCTTCCTTATCCACATCCTCACCCACATCCACATCCCATCCCCACCCACATCCACAACCTCATCTTCATCCTCATCTTCATCCTCGTTCTTCTCCTCACTCCCCTCCTCCTCATCATCCTCATCCACATCCCTTTCCACATCCCCGTTCACATCCTCACCCACATCCTCCTCCTCACCTCAACCTCATCCCCATTCTCATCCTCACCCTCATTCTCACCTCATCCTCATCCTCACCTCACCCACATCCCCACCCACATCCACATCCCCACCCTCACCCACATCCACACCTCCAAAAACACCCCCACCCCAATCCTCCCCACCACGAACCCACACCATTCTCGCCAACTAATTTAATCTCCCTTTCTCCCCCCCTCCCCCCAGGAGAAAGATTCAGACGGCGAGCTGGTCGTCCTCCAAGACGTCGACCTCAACACCGGGGGAAGGTTCAAGTGCGAGGTCATCTCCGACTTCCCCGAGTTTTATACAGCTGATAAGAGTGCCGAGATGATAGTGGTTGGTGAGTTGAGTGCAGGGGTTATTGTTATTGCTGTGATTTTGTTTTGGCGTTATTGTTATCATTGCTGTTGTTGTTGTTGCTTTTTAGCATTGTTTTGTTGTTATTATTGTTGTTGTTATTGTTATTATTATTGTTGCTGTTGTTGTTGTTACTAATGATGTTTATTCGTTTCATAACTTATTCCTTTGTGTATTCCTCTCTCTCTCTCTCTCTCTCTCTCTCTCTCTCTCTCCCCTCTCTCTCTCTCTCTATCATCTATCTTCTTTTCCTCCTCTCTCTCTCTTCCCCTCTCCCTACTCTCTCCTCTCTCTCTCTCTCTCTCAAATATATATATATAATTATATATATATATATATATATAATATCTTTTCTCTCTCTCTCTCTCTCTCTCTCTCTCTCTCTCTCTCTCTCTCTCTCTCTCTCTCTCTCTCTCTTCTCTCTCTCTCTCCCTCTCCCTCCCCCTCTCCCTCTCCTTCCCTCTCCCTCCCCTCCCCCTCTCCCTCCCCCTCTCCCTCCCCCCCCTCTACCTATCTATTTATCTAACTAAACTACCTGTTTCGCTTGACAACCCTCTCTATCTATTCCCATCTCTATCTACCTATCTATTCACTCCTATCTATCGTCCCACCTTCCCTGCCAAAAAAAAAAAAACACATGCACGCACAAACCTTGCACGTGCCATCCTATCTCTGCTTCTTGTACTCTCTTGAACAGAGGTGCAGAGTGCAGAGGTATGGCTATCGATTCTGAATACAGTAGCAGTGGACTTGGAAAGCTTTTCATTGTGATTATATTTCTTTCTTTCATTTTATCATTTTCATTATTGTTCTTGTTGATGTTATTGTTATTGCCATTATAATGATTACCATTGATATATCAATATATCATTATAACATTGTTGGTAGTATCCATATAATCATTATTGTTGTTATTAGTGAAACGATAATTCTTGTTATAATCATCACTAATGATAAGGATATTTTTGCTCACTATGAAGCGAAAAATTCTTACATCCCTGTACGTGTTTCAAGAAAGTCCGGAATCTTACGAAAGCCCTTTATCATAATTCCTGAAGGTTTCCGGACCTTAACATCCACTCATCTTAAGAAGAGCCTGAGGTGTAGAAGCATTATTTGATGTAAAAGGATGAAAGGAAGAGGTCTGCTGGAGGTTGATATATGCGTTGCCATGTAAGCATCCTCTCTCCCTCTCTCTCTCTCTTTCTCTCTTTCTCTCTCTCTCTCTCTCTCTCTCTCTCTCTCATTCTCTCTCTCTGACTGGCTATCTCTCTCTCTCTGATTGTTTCTCTTTATCTCTCTTTCATTCTCTCTCTGTCGTCTCTGTCTCTCTTTGTATGTGTCTTTCTTTCTCTCTCTCTCTTTCTCTCTGGCTGTCTGTCTGATTGTCCTTCATCCTCTCTCTCTCTCTCTCTCTCTCTCTCTCTCTCTCTCTCTCTCTCTCTCTCTCTCTCTCTCTCTCTCTCTCTCTCTCTCTCTTTCTCTCTCTCTTCTCTCTCTTCTCTCTCTCTTCCCTCTCTCTCTTTCTCTCTCTCTCTCTCATCTTATCTTAATGATAAAATAATGGAAGAAAGTATCCTGAATAATAATGAAACAATTTTAGCTAAAAGGAAAATCAAAACACGCAAATGTTAGGCGGTTTATATGCCTTGTTTTCTTTCTTTTTTCTTTCTTTTTTTTCTTTCTTTTTTTCCTTCCGATAGCTATGTTTCTTGTGTTTTGTGAATGAAACGTGTTTAATCATTATGAAGTATGGATTTTCGTTATGGAATAGTGTTTTGACTTATATTTTTCTTGTTCAATTGTTATATTTAGCTAGTTACGTTTACTTGTGACACCTGCCGTCGGATACTTAATGTATCTTTATGATGTATTGAGAAAGAGAGAAACAGCCAGAGAAAGAGAGAGAGAGAGAGAGACAGACAGACAGACAGACAGACAGACAGACAGACAGACAGACAGACAGACAGAGTAAGAGAGAATGAGAGTATGAGAGAGAG
>NC_051411.1:8230975-8235975 GCF_015228065.2 Penaeus monodon
TTATTATTATATTATTATTATTATTATTGTAATACACACACAGACAACACACACACACACACACACACACACACCACACACACACACACACAATATATATATATATATATATATAAACATATAAATATATATATATATATAGATATATTATATAATATATTATATATATATATTATATATATATTATATAATATATAATATGTATTTATATATATGTGTGTGTGTGTGTTTGGTGTGGGTGGTGGTGTGTGGTGGGTGTGGTTTTAATATATATAATATACATAGATATAATAGATATATAATATAAATATACATTAATAATATAATAATAATATATATATAATAGTATTAACAATAATAATATATATATATATATATAGATATATAATAAAATACATATATGTTTGTGTGAATATATAAATATATAATATATATATATATATATATATAAATATAATATAGATATATGATATATATATACATACACACACACACACACACACACACACACACACACACACACACACACACACACACACAAACACACACACACACACACACACAACCACAACACACACACACACAAACACATACACACACATACACACACGCACGCACACACACATTGTGCGTTAGACACAAATGTACATAAAGGGAAATATACCGTACAATTTCCTTAACATTTTGTTTTTTATTTAAAAAAATTTTTTCCGAACCAAAAAAAAACCCCCAAAAACCAAACCCCCAAAAACCAAAACCAAAACCAAAACCTTAAAAAAACCCCCAGACAAAAATTTTTGGGGAAAAAAAGTAATAAAGGAAAATAATACGTTTAAAATTTTCCCTTTTTTTTCTCTCTTTTCCTTTTTTCCCCTTTTTTCCCTTCTCTCTTCTTGTCCCCTTTTTCCTTCCCTTTTTCCCCCTAACCCCTTTAATCTTTTTTCCCATCTTTCCCCCCTTTTTTTTGTAATTCTAATTCCCCCCCCTTTCCTCCTTTCCCTCTTTTTTCTTCTCTCTTCCCTTCTCCGCTTTCCTTTCTCTTCCCTCTTCCCCCTCTTTCTTTTTTTCCCGCCCTTCTTCCCCCTTCCTTCCCCCTCCCCTTTTTT
This sequence comes from Penaeus monodon, assembly GCF_015228065.2. Taxonomy (NCBI): domain Eukaryota; kingdom Metazoa; phylum Arthropoda; class Malacostraca; order Decapoda; family Penaeidae; genus Penaeus; species Penaeus monodon. The sequence goes on from NC_051411.1 coordinate 8,232,082, forward strand.
CTTTTTTCCTTCCCCCTCCCTCCCCTTTTTTTTCCTAATTTCCTTTTTTTTTCCCTTTTCCTTTCCTTTTTCCCTTCTTTCCCCCCTTTTCCTCCTTCCCTCCCCTACCCTTTTCCCCTTTTCCCCTTTTTCTCTTTTCCCCCCCCCCCCTTTTCACCCCCCCCTTCTTCTTTTTCCTTCCCTCCCCTCCATAAAAAATTCCTCCTTCCCTTTATTCCCCCCCCCCTTTTTTTTTCTTTTCCTTTCCCCTTCCTCCTCCTTTTCTCCCCCCCTTCCCCCCAAACCACCCCCTTTCCCTTCCCCCCCTTTTCCCCTTCCTCCTTTTTTCCTTTCCCCCCTTTTTTCCCCTCCCTTTCTCACCCTTTCCCCCTTCCTTTTCCCTTTTCCCCTTCCCTTTCCCTTCCTTCCCCCCCTTCCTACCCTCCCTTCCCCCCTCCCTTTCCTCCCCCTTTTTCCCCTTCTTTCCCAAACCCCCCCAAATTTCCACTTCCTTTAACCCCTTTTAGCACCCTAATTTTCCCCCTCCATTCCCTAACCCACCCCTTTTACCCTTTCCCCCCTTTTTCCCCCTTCCCCCCCTTTTTTTTCCCCCCTTATTCCCCCCTTTTTCCCCGAAGGGGGGGAAAATAGGGGGATAGGGGAATGGGGGGAATTTTAAAAGGGGAAGGGGGGGAAGGGGGGAAAGGGGGAAAAAAAGGGGGGAAAGTGGGGGGGGAAAAGGGGGGGGAAAGGGAAAAATCCAAAGGGAGATTTGGGAGAAAGGGGGGGAGAATAGGGGGAAAAGGGGAGGGAGGGGAGAAAGGGGGGGGAAAAGGGAGGGGAAAGGGAGGGAGGGGGGGAGAAAGGGGGGGGGAGAGGAGAGGGGGGGAAAAAAAGGGAGGGGGGGGAAAAAGGTGGGGGAGGAAGGGGGGGGGGAAAAAAGGGGGGAGGGGAAAAAAAAAAGGGGGAAAAAAAAAAGGAAAGGGGGGGGGAGGGGGGGGGAGGGGGGGAAAAAGGGGGGGGAAGGAAGGGAAAGGGAGGGGGGGGGGGAAAAAGGGGGCGAGAGGGCGGAGGGAGGGGGAGGAGGGGGAAAAAAAGAGAGGGAAAGGAGGGGATGGACTAGGGAGGGAGAGGGAGCAGGGAGTGAGAGGATGAGAGATAGATATATACTGTGAGACAGAAAAGGGGGAGAGAGGGAGAGATAGATAGACAGATAGATAGATAGATAGATTACAGGGGGGGAAAACGAGAAAAGGGGGGAGGTAAGGGGTATGGTAGTTATATTATATATAAAATAAAACTTTTATATATAAATATAAAAATATATTTTAATATAAAATTATAAAATAAAATATATATATTTTAATATATAAACATACCCCGCAAAACCACAACACAAAAAACACACAAAAACACACACACACAGGGCACACAAACAAAACACATACACACAAAAACCACCACACAAAACCACACCACACACCACACACACACACAACACACACACACACACACACACACACACAAAACCCCACACACAAACCCCACATCCCCAAACATACAGAGAGAGAGAGGGGGAAGGGGGAGAGAAGATGAGAGAGAGAGGGAGAGAGGGGAGAGGAGGGGAAAAGAGAGAGAGAGGGAGATAAAGAGAGGGGAGAGAGAGAGAGAGAAGAGAGGGGAAAGAAAGAAGAGAAAGGAAAAAGAGAAAGTTAGAAAAGAAATAAAGAAAAGAAACTCCCGCAATCCAGACACAAACAAAAAAAAACAAGCTATTATCCCTCATGGGTCTCATAAACTCATAAGTTCTCATCCATCTTCCTGACGATCTCTCCACCTGCTTTTATCCACGGTGCCTATCAGCCCTTCCCTACGGACACTGGCCCAAAACGCCCCCCAAATTATTTCCGTGTCCAAGCCGTGCTAAAATTCCTATTTTTCGAAAGTATAGGGCAGATCGCAGGGCGCAAACAACAGGGTATGTCAACAGAACGCGATGGAGCTTCAGTCCATTAACACAAGAGCTTTTGGACAGCTTATGAAGAGCAGTGAGGATGGATCTGTCGGCGGAGCTGGACAGAGAAGGACATGCAAACATATATACTGAGTATTGATAGGGAGATAGGCATACAGAGAGAGAGGGTGTGAGGGAGGGAAGCATGAAGAGAGCGAGGGTGGGAGGGAGGGAGGGAGGGGAGAGAGAGGGAGAGAGTGGGAAAAAGAGTGAGAGACAGACAGATAGACAGATAAACAGACAGATAAACAGATAGCCAGACAGAAAGGGGAGAGAGAGAGGGGGGGGGGGGGGAGGGAAAGATAGATAAATAAAATAGATAAAAGAGAGAGAGGGAAGAGAAAGAGAAGGAGAGAGGGGAAAAGGGGAGAGAGAGAGAGAGAGAGAGAGAGAGAGAGAGAAAGGGGGGGAGAAGAGAGGGAGAGACAGACAGGGCAGAGGGAAAAAGAGAGGGGATAAAGGGGGAGCGAGGGAGAGAGAGAGAAGGGCGACAGACGAAAAGACAGACAGACGAAACGAAAAAGGGGAAAAAAAAATAAATGAATAAAGGAAAAAAAGGGTAAAGAGAGAGACAGAGAGAGAGAGAGAGACTGACAGACAGACAGACACACGCAGACGACAAAGAAAGAGAGAGAGATAAAGAGAGATAAAAGAGAGAGAGAGAGAGAGAGAGAAAGAAAGAAAAAGAATAGACAAAAAAAAAATTAACATCACCAAAACGAAGGAAATTTTCGTGTCATTAACCCCCCCCCAAAAAAAAATAATAATAATAATAATAATAAAAAAACATAATACAAGAGAAAAAAGAGAGTAAATTCATTAAAAATATATATTTTCACAAAAATATAAAAATTTTTTTTTTTTTTTTTTTTAAGGGGAAAAATGCGGATTCCTCCTTTTGCCTTTGTCAAAATAAGCTTTTTAACTTTCCCCAAATTGACTTTAAGCTTAAAATAACTTTAATGACATGATACGCTCACAAGTTTTATTCAGAAAAGATTATTTTCGGGGTCTTTTGTTTCTTCTAAATGCATTTTCATTTCTGCTTTCTCATTATCATAGAAATGATTGTTGTTGCTGTTATTATATTTATTTTTATTTTTTTTTATTATTATTAATAATTAATTATTATTTTTATTAAATTTTATATTATTATAATTATTTTATTATTATTTTTTAAATTTTTTTATTATTATTATTTTCCCTTATTATTATCATTGTTAATATAAATTTTTATTTTTATTTTATCATCGTCATCGTTACAATTTTTATTTCCCTTTTTATCAATTTTTTTACTATTATTGTTATCATCACTTGATAATGATAAAAGATGTTTATAAAAAATAAGTATTTGCCCAAAAAGATGTAATAATAATAATAGAGGGGTGATGGGTAACAATAATAATAATAAAAATAAAAAATAATAATAATAATAATTTAAAAAATAAAATTTAAAAATAATAATAGAAAACAATAAAGATAATAATTAAAAAATTAAAAGATTTAAGATAAAAATAATAATAATGATAATAATAATAATAAAAATAATAAAATAATAACAATAAAAAAAAATAATAATAAATAATAAAAAATAAAAATAATAAAAATAAAAAACAATTTTAAATAAAAATAATAAAAATGATAATGCGGGAAAAAAGAAACGTCATGCAAATCATGAGTCATGCGCCAACACGGGGCAGCGTTGAAAGGGAACAAAGTCGGGGGAAAAGGTCATCTTGAGGGCCCAAAGACGCCCAGAAAAAAGGAGAAAAAGATATGTATGTTATTTTATATGACGAGCTTGTGATGGCAACACTACGACATGCTTTTTTTCAATGATTTTTTTTTCTAGCTATTTTTTTTTATGTGAAAAATTTTAATAATATATAATATATATAGAT
>NC_051411.1:8258475-8265975 GCF_015228065.2 Penaeus monodon
CCTGAGCCTCCTCTGTTTCCCCTTCCCTATCTCCCTTTTCTCTTTAAGCCCCCTTCTCCTCCTTTTCTCCCTCTCCTCCCTCTCTTCTCCCTCTTCCTTTTCTCCCTCTCCCCCTCTCTTCTCCCCTTTCCTTTACCTTCTCCTTTTTTTTACCTCCCATCTCTTAGTCGTGTAAACTGACGGTGAAACAACAAGAATAATAATGATAATAACGATAATAACTATGATAACAATTAGGATGATAATGACAAAATGTAGAATAGAATTTTAATGCGTCTATACTGTAAATATTAATGTCAACTATTATTTTTAAGAAAATTTAATGATGATAATAGGTGCATATAAGAATAATGAATACATTAATATAAACTATTAACGGAAAGGTGGTAAAACAAAGAAAAATATAAAATGATAATGATGAAGATGATGAAGATGATGAAGATGATAATAGTGATGATAATAATAATAATAATAATAATAATAATAATAATAATAATAATAATGAGCTATAAATGTAATAATAATTTTAATAATAATTGATTAATAATTATATTATTAATTATTATATTATTATTATATTATTATTATTATATTATTATTATTATCATTATTATCATTATTATTATTATTATTATTATTATTATTATCATTATTATTATTATTATTATTATCATTATTATTATTATTATCATCATTATTATTATTATTATGATAACAACCATAGTAATGATTATAACAATAATGACAATAATGATAATAATAATAAGAAGAAGAATGATAAAAATAATAACAACAGTAACAATAACAGTAAGCAGAATAAAAACAAACAATCAGATAGATGAAATAATAAAAATATGAACGACACCAACAGCAGAGAAAGAAAAGAACAAGAATAAGAACAAGAAGATAAAGAAGACAGACTAGAGAAATAACATGAATGGACCACAAGAAAGACACCATTATGCTTTGAGTTACATTGAACAATCTCATCAGCAAAATTAGATTTCCTTGTAAGCCTTAGGTTTTCTTCTCTGTTATTGTGTATGATGTCATTATTTTTCGTTCATTTCTAAGAAACAGCGTTCGGCTAGACAGGAATGGTATTGAGAGTAAAATGCTTACGTGTGTTTGCGTATGTGTGCGTGGATAATGGTGTACGTTTTTGCATGTGTGTGTGTGTGTGTGTGTGTGTGTGTGTGTGTGTGTGTGTGTGTGTGTGTGTGTGTGTGTGTGTGTGTGTGTGTGGTGGAGTGAGAGAGAGAGAGAGAGAGTGTGAGTAAGAGAGAGAGAGAGAGAGAGAGAGAAGAGAGAGAGAGAGAGAGAGAGAGAAGAGAGAGAGAGAGAGAGAGAGAGAGAGAGAGAGAGAGAGAGAGAGAGAGAGAGAGAAGAGAGAGAGAAAAGAGAGAGAGAGAGAGACAGACAGACAGACAGACAGACAGACAGCCAGACAGACAGACAGACAGACAGAGATAATGTGTGGGGGGGATGAAAGAGGGGGGACACAAAAACGTGTACATGTATATTGTGGTTGATATTTAGCTATTTGTAAACATGCGTGTATGTATATGCATAATTTATGCATGTGTGAATATGCATATATGCAGTTGTTTATATATATAATTATGAAATATATATTATATATATGATGATGTATTTATGAGGGTGTGTATGTTGTGTACGTATATGTGTGTATTTAGTGGTGTGTATAGATGTGTGTGGTTTATAATATAATATATATATATATATATATATATATATATATATATATATTTGTATATGTATATGTGTGAATATTGTGGGGTGTTGTGTGCATATTGTTGTTTATATGTGATTTATAGGTTACTGTGTAAGATGATTTGTTTTTATATATATATATATATATATATATATATATATATATATATATATATATATATATATATGAATATATATGTGTATATAGACATATATGAATATATATATATATATTTATATATATATATAGGTATAGATATAGATATTCATATATTCATATGTGTGTGTGTGTGTGTGTGTGTGTGTGTGTGTGTGTGTGTGTGTGTGTGTGTGTGTGTGTGTGTGTGTGTGTGTGTGTGTGTGTGTGTGTGCCTGTGTGTCTGTGTGTGTGTGAGTGGTGTGTGGTGTTGGTGTGTGTGTGTGTGTGGTGCCTGTGTGTCTGTGTGTGTGTGAGTGTACATATAATAGATAGATAGATAGATAGATCGATAGATAGATAGATAGATAGATAGATAGACATATACACAGATATTTGGAAAGAATAAGAGGCAAAATGGAATTGCAAAAGTACAAATCAGTCGCAAAAAAGAACCAGAATTGACATCTGTCCATCTGTCTATCTTGTTGCGTGTTTTCCGTCGCAGGGCCTTGCGTTCTGCAATATCATTTTGCATTGTTTTTAGTACTGCGATTCTTTCTTTTTCTTATCAGTCTTTGTAGTGTTAAATAAATTTACTAGTAATAGTTGCTGTTGTTATTGTTTCTGTTGTTTTGGTTGAAATATTTTTCAACTAAAAAAAAAAAATTCCTAGTGATATACACTTAGCTACTTTAGTAAAAGTATGTCAGTCATTTTAATTTTTAACAATCGTTATTGTTGTTATTATCATTGTTATTATTTTTATCATCATTATCATTATTATTATCATTATTGTTACTGTTAGTATCATTAGCTTTATCATTATTATTATATTGATTATTATTATTATCATTATTAATTATCATTATCATTATCATTATCATTATCATTATCATTATCATTATCATTATCATTATCATTATCATTATCATCCTCATCTTCATCAATCATCCTCATCATCATCACCATCTTTATCATCATCATCACCACCACCATCACCATCATCATCATCGTCACCACCACGACCATCACCATCACCATCAACATCACCATCATCATCATCATCATCATTACGACCATCATCACCACCACCACCATCATCATCACCATCACCATCATCCTCAATATCATTATTATCGTCATCACTGTCACTATTGCATTTGTCACCTTGGTTAGAAGCAGCTGCACCTGCCAACTGTTATATTCACAGCATTTTTTAATTTTAACATCAGTTCAACACAGCTACCCGTCTTTTCCCCTTTCTCTGAGTTTCCTGGTACTGCCTCTTATTTCATATTCATGTATATATTCTTTCTTTCTTTCTTTCTTTCTTTCTCCCTCTCTTTCCTTCTTTCTTTCTCCCCCTCTTTCTTTCTTTTCTTTTCTTTTCATTTCATTTTAATTTTTCCTCTTTCTTTTTCCTTTTTTTTTTCTTTTCTCTTTAATGTTTCATACTACACTTGAATTTGCGTTTATAACACTTCAAGTTCCAAGTTCCAAATGTACTATTATGCTAAACTACCATAGTTTTACATGTATTCCTTTTAAACACGCATTCTGCTATCAGTTATAAGTTATCAGTCAGTATTACTATTCTTTTACTCAACAGCCAAAATTATTATTAGTTATCAGTCAGAAGTATCATGTTTTTGTGTCTAGTTTCTAAGCAAGTACCGTTCAACATGGTATCACACGCGTTGCAGTCTTTCTCTCGCTTAGTCTGCAGCTCTCTGAAATCTCTTACTTATTAATGTTCTATATTAAGGTGTATATTATCATTAGAAACATCGTTAGGAAAGCGTATTGCCACATGGTTAAAACAGCGAGGATGATAGAAAAATACATGTAGATTACATATATAAACTCAATTTGACACAGTAAGGCAAAGTTTACTTGAAAGGAGAAAATGTGCCCCAGCGTTCCTTAAATGAACGACTGTGTACAAAGAAAAGAGGAGAGGCAGAAAAATACAACCAAAGGAAAGATCAATAGATACATGATAATTTTGCAAGAGATACGAAAGGTTTGAGAAACACTGAGTTTCAGGAAGGAATCAAGAAAAGGATTTGTGAAGAAGGAGCTGATGTTGAGAGTGCTCGATTAGACTTTTTCTTTCCACTGATTCCGTCTATCCCCCTTCTCTCCTCTCCTTTATAATTAGTACACTATCGCCCACCTCTAATAACGTTACGCCACTCTCCATTAGTCGCACCGATTTTATGTTGGATTTATAGTATAAAGGGGCACAGTTCTCTCCTACTTCTCTTCCTACTCCCTTTGCAATCGACTTAAAACACTTTGGGGTAAATGCATTTTGTCCACGGCCAAAATCGTTCCATTTTTTTTTCTTTTACATCCTCCTCATATTCAGTTTTTTATGCTATAAGGAGACTGGACGAACCATACTCTTTCCTAACCGTCTCTTTCACGTCCTTATGGACCATAGCTTCCGCTTCAAGAATATCTAAGTATCTAAGTATCTATAGGCGTTCACTGATTCTACCTCTTCTGTTACCTCTCCTGTTGTCAACTTCATTCCACTTGCACTTACGACTCTCCCTTTTGTTATTGTCCGTGTGCACACAATGTTGATCCTAAACTATACGCCGTGTCCTTAGTAACGATTTCAGAAACATTTGTTAGAATAGCTTCTCCGTTTCCTTTTCAGCGTCCGCAGATTGGGGCAGTCCTGTCAGATGCCATCCAGTGTGGCTCTTCTTTATTCAGTCTCTGTTGCACCTGATCTGCTATTCTCTTAATCAAAGCTGTCAACTGTTTTGGCCTGGGAACCGCAGACGCCATTTGTCATTCTGCGAATCTTTCTCTTGTTTTTCGTTGCTGTTAGTTCGAAATTTCCTTATTTTCTTTTCCTTCTTCTTTTCTTATTATTATTATTATTATTTTCTTTTCTTTCTTTTTTTCTTACGTAGTTTCTGTACTGTCGTCATATCTTTGACGGCATAACATCTATCTTCGTTATTAGTCCCTTGATGGGGAAATGTTGACTGATTATACTAGAAAAAAATGGCAAATGTTGTTTCAATTGGTCTGTTTACACCGATTAACTGTATCATCTTGCAATTTATTTTGCTGGTTAAGTTTCCTTCTCCTTATTTACAGTTTTTCCATTTGACTCAATAAAACTGCTCTAAATAAAAAAAAAGAAAGATAAAAAATAAAAAAAATGAGAGTACATATCTTCACATTACAAAAATGTATGAGACCGGTTTCGACTATATCTTCGTCAGAAATACATATGTCGACATATCGCTACAAATACATCTCTTGCACTGTGTAAGTATCCATTGTCATATTTCTTCTACATATATCACAATGAATTCTGTTCAGGACTTTCTCAAATACAGCTGGTACTTTGTACGTTAATCTCAGTCTGTTTGAGTACCACCAGCTTTTCAGTGAGATATCAGCATCGTCTCCATGTATTCAGACACTTCAGATAAATTCCTCTTGTTCTTTTGCATTTTTGACAGTCTTCCTATCTCCCCAATCCTTCGTATCTAATCACACAATCTTTACTCTGTTATTTATTCTCCTTTCCGAAAAGATTTGTTTGTATTCATGCCTGTATCCTCTTGTTCTTGGATTATTGTTCTTTCATTGTTCTTTCTTGATCTTTTGATTATTGTTCTTTCATTGTTTTTCTTGTTCTAACGTGAGCATCGATGTGTTCGCATTAATGCACTCGAACTCAAGTCTACAGTCCAAGAACGTAAATATATCGATGCTTATGTTATAGATGAAAGTTTAAACAGGTAAAATGTTCAGTGAAAGCGTTTTTGGGTTATTGCTCTCAGAACATCTTTAGACCCGCATGCCCTCATAATGTAGCACACGTGTCCGGATGTGTTGACTGACTTGACTGTTATCATATATTTTGTATTATCATTTAGAATTGATATTATTCTCCTCCTCCTCCTCCTCCTCCCATCCTCATCCTCATCCTCATCATCATCATCATCATCATCATCATCATCATCATCATCATCATCATCATCATCATCATCACCATCATCATTAGCAGCAGCAGCAGAAGCATCACCACCACCACCATCATAATCATCACAACCACCATCATTATTAGCATCCCCTACATCATCAGCAGCAACAGCATCGTCTTCATCATCATCACCATCACCATCATCACCATCATCTTCACAATCATCATCATCATCATCATCATCATCATCACCGCCACCACCATCAGAATCATCGCAACCACCATCATTATTATCATTTTAAAAAAAAATCCTTTGAGTAGCTGTAAGTCACAATTCAGTTGCCGGTTCATCCAGAGTCCTATGGCAAAAGAGAGGATGATGTTGCAGATCATCCCTGCATCTTGAAAGATCGAGAGTGAAAAGGAAGGAACTTTAGACTGAAAGGGGCTTTTCTAAGCAGCTGGGCAGTTTCGTTCAATACCATCTTTTGTAGTTCGTGGATTTGAATGTTATTGGGAATTTTAGCAAGAGAGTCACATGTATTTTTGTTGATCAGGCCCAGAGCATAACCTGGTATTATATACTAATAATAAAAATATATGATATATAACTATATTTCTAATATATAATATATATAATTATATATATATATATCTATATATATATATATATAAATATTTTATAAAATTTATATATATATATATATATGTATATATATATATATATTATATAATATATATATCACTTGTTACTGTCTCTCTTATTAAATATGTTATTCCTATTTATTTTCCGCATATAACATTTTTTGATGAATTCTAATGCTCAAATTTATAATACTTGAGCGTTCATGTTATTATTATTTTCATTAGAATATTTAGGGACTTAATGAAAATGGATCGTATTAATTCGAGTGACGTGATTACCAAGTAACCTCATCCACACATTTAATTGAAACAGATACTTTGATTAATTATATTTGGTTGATTATGACATTGCAACTGAAATTCCTGAAATTCATGTTTTATTCAAGATGCATTGAGTTAATTGAAAAAATAATCCGACAGTAAAGTAGATAATTAAATAAGTAAATACGAGAATTGCTGAGAAGATGAATGAATAGAGGGAGACTAAAAAAAGGGAGGGAATTTGAAAAGAGGTGAATAAACGGAGAGATACATGAGAACACAAGAGGAGTAAGCAATGACAACGATAATCAAAAGACTCAGGGCAATACGAGATAAAAAAGAGAATAAGGGTGAGACTCATATACGACGAGCGACAATATGATTCAGTGAAAAACACAAAACAACTAATTCAGACACAGTTTATGTATAGTATATATGTATACATATATATATATATATATATATATATATATATATATATATATATATATATATATATATATACATACACTTATATTTATATATATCTGCATATATGTATATAATTTCATTTATACACATACACACATACTTATATATGTTATATATGCTATGTGTGTGTGCGTGGGGTGTGTGTGTTGTGTGTGTGTAAATATATATTTATATATTATATATTATTATAATATATATATATATTACAATAAAACACACCCACAACCACCATCATATAAAAACACAACACAACAAAACACACACACAAAACCCCAACCCAACCCACACAACA
>NC_051411.1:8295975-8300975 GCF_015228065.2 Penaeus monodon
ATATTATGAATACAAGGGAGGGGGGAGAGAAAAAATAAAGAATGAAAGAAAGAGAGAGATGGAAAGAAAAAAGTAATCACTGATGTTAGTCAAGACAGCTTACACAACACACTCCTGTTTTCTCAATGCCTGGCCACTCATATGGCTGTCTTCAATATTTGGTATTTCTGGAACGTTATCGTTTACCGGAAATTATATATTTGTACATATGTATGTATGTATACTGTGCATGCATTTATATATGCATATAAATACATGTGTACATATGTATCATCCTGTATAGAAGACGTCACCTGCGAGCGATATGGAGACAGCGCTTTGCCACACCCACGCAGACCTTTGCCCATCAACTGTATCTCTTTCACGAATAAACTACCAAGATAACATAAATCGTCTGCCGCGCCCTCACCGTAACATGTATTCTGCATCAACTTACCTTTTCTGACTAACAATCAATCAAGTTCACAAATTGGCCTAGATACAGTGGTGGCAGTGGTGGGATTCGTCCTTCTGTAAAGAGTGCTGTTTGGTGCAGCGGTAGCATTCCCCTCTAGCAATCTTGCTGGAAGTGAATGGCAAAATAAACAGATGACCTGTCAAACCAAGAATAACCATTGCAACAAATGGCATTAAGCGAAAACGAAAGCGCGCGTGCGCGCGCGCGAGAGAGAGAGAGAGACTGGTAGATAGATAGATGTAGACAAGAGGCCTTTTTTGTAGCATCCTGATACATTGTTTCAAGTTATATCATGGTCGCTATAAAACACGATGTCATCAAAATTTGTTCTGACATATATAGTTTTGAAAAATGGATTTTTTTTTAATCACATAAAAGGCAATAGAAACCCATTAAAGTACCTAATATGATGTTTTGATTTCTAATTACAAGCAAACTATTGTGGAAGCTTCAAATAAAATGGGAAAGTACCTGACTACTCTGCAACTATTGGTTATACAATAATCTTTTAAATATATTTCTCAGATTCAATCAATTTATTTTTTCTCATAACATAAATTACTCTCCATATGATAAGTGGAAGTTGCCTAAGGTTTTGCTCCATGTCCCAATCAGACAACTAGATAATTCCAACGATCATGGACATTTACTTGACTTATTAATTGAATTATATCAACAAATCAAGATATGCTGCCTTTTATTTGATATTTTGTAGCCTGTAAAGTTACATCATACAGTTATAGAATGATTCTAAAGATATTCATCCCACTGAAGTCAATACTAAGTCATATGACTCGGACACGTTGGAAATTCTTACCATATCGTTCCAGCGACCGTCATGATTAACTTCAAATTTTATCCATATAGTGAATATGTATTTGATTTACTGCTAAAAATACACACAAAAAAGTTCTGCATCTTTACAATAAAAAAAAGTTTTAACTTACGACGCGATTCGCAATTAATGAAACTATCATTCCTATCTGAGACTCCGTGAAATATATCTGAAAAATATCGCGCTCTGATTGGCTGGCCAGAATATATCAAACTGTAGCAAGGTAGAGGCATACACTTTGATACAAACCGAAAAGATATCTCAACAGGTTCCAATAATGTGTGTGTAAAAGGCAAATATGTATCAAAGTGTTAAGAGTTTTGGAAAAGTTACGAAAAAGGCCGATAGATATGCGCACTTACCATGTATGATTTTTGACAGTAGTCTCTCTCTCTCTCTCTCTCTCTCTCTCTCTCTCTCTCTCTCTCTCTCTCTCTCTCTCTCTCTCTCTCTCTCTCTCTCTCTCTCTCTCTCTCTCTCTCTCTCTCTCTCCTATCTATCTTCCCCTCGCCAAGGCCGGAACGCAGTGTCCAAGATCCACCTCCAGAATTCTTGTCGAAATGTAAATAATTCAAAAGCGGCGGCGGCTCGTGGGAAATCCGCGTTGCCTCCCCCGTGCGATGTATCATTCACGAGTTATTTTCACCGCGGCCGGAAAATGGCGCCAAGACTTCCCTTTTTGCGGGATCTTGTTTTTCGGCTTTTCATCAGTCCTCTTTTCGCTTTTTTTTTTTGGGGGGGGGGGAGGTAGCAGAAAGGAGGGAGGGTGTTAGGCCATATTTCCCCGTATTTCTTACGTTTTCTTTGTCTGCCTCTCTCTCTCTCTCTCTCTCTCTCTCTCTCTCTCTCTCTCTCTCTCTCTCTCTCTCTCTCTCTCTCTCTCTCTCTCTCTCTCTCTCTCTCTCTCTCTCCAACGTACGCACACACGCGCTTCCATAAACTTTTCCTCCGTCGTAAGTTATTTTCACCGCTCATGGTGACATTTTTCCATGATGAATTACGTGACGGCGAGCGTTATATTATATATTTTACGCAAGCTCAAGTTTCTCGGGGAGTTCTTACATCCAGCCTCGAGCTCATCCACTTTTATCACGCTCTCTCCTCTTATTGTTCTTTATCATGTCTCTCATCTCGTTCTCTCTCATCTCGTCTCGCGGAAGCTGATCTCATGAGAAAACGGCGAGGCTCTAATCATTAATTTATAGTCACTTGCCTTCTCTCTCCCCGTTTCCTCTCCTTTTGCCTCATTCCCGTTTCCTCTTTCTCGTCTCGTGTCCGTCTTTTTTTTTCTTTCTTTCTTTTTTCTTCGCGTTATCTTTGTCCTTTTATGTTCTCGTGTTCCTGATCCCCTGTTATTTTTTATTTTTTTTTTCTTTCTCTCCTTCCTTTTCTTTTTCCCCCTCTTCTCTTCGTCTTTCCATCAGTCTTCACCCATTTTCTCTTATCACACTTTTTCTCTCCCTCTCCCAATCCTCTCCCATTTTTCCCCCTTTCCCTCCCTCCTCTTTCTTTTCCTCTATCTCTTTTTCTCTCCCTTCACCCCTTTCTCTCCCTCTTTATCATTTGCCCCTCTCCCTTCCTACTTTCCTCCCCCACTCCCTTTCCACCCCTTCGCCTTCTCTATCCCTTTCTTTCTTTCCTCTCTCCCTTCTTTAGCTGCCTCTCCATCCTCCGACTTTCTCTTTCTCTTTACCTTTTCTCTCCCTCCTCTCCCTGTCTCTTTTTCTCCCTCTTTCCCTCCCCTCTCCACTATCCTCTCCCTTCTCTTTTCTTTCCTCACTTTTCTTTCCCTCTTTCTCCTTTTCTCTTCCTCCCTTTCTCTCTCCTCTCTTTTTCTTCATTCACACCTCTCTCTCTCTCTCCTCCTCCTCCCTTTCTCTGTCCCTTTTCTCTCCTTCTCTTCCTCTCTTTTTTCTCTCCCTCTCCTCTCTTTCCTTCCTTTTCCTTTTCTCCTCCCTTTCTCTGAATCCTTTCTATCCTTCCTCCTCCCCCTTTTCTCTCCCTCTCCCTCTCTTTCCTCCTCCCCTTTTCTTTCCCTCTCCTACCTCCTTCCTCCTCCCCCTTTTCTTTCCCTCTCCCTCTCCCCTCTCCTTCCTCCTCCTCCTCCTTTTCTTTCCCTCTCCCCTCTCCCCTCTCCTTCCTCCTCCCCTTTCCCTTTTCTTTCCCTCTCCTACCTCCTTCCTCCCCCCCTTTCTCTCCCTCTCCCTCTCCCCTCTCCTTCCTCCTCCCCTTTCCCTCCTCCGACCCGGATCTCAACTCGATCTCTCGCGTCCATCTTTGTCCGCCATTTTGTCCGCCATTATCAAGTCATGAGCTAATTACAATCCCTGGCAAGGTATTCATGGCAACCCCACACCGCTTCGGTTTTCTTCCCTTTCTTCCAAAGACTTGCTTTAATTATGTACAAAGACATAAAAAGGGGGGGGGGAAGAAGAAGAAAAAGGGGGTAAAAGAAGCGAAGGAGAGATAAGAGAGGGGAAAATCTGACTTGACGGTGTATACACTTGTTTACAAAAGCGAGATGAATATGGCTGTGTTCTAAGACAAAGGGTGGGATACGAGGATTTTTTTTCTTTCTTTTTCTTTTTTTTTTGTATGTGTATTAGAGGGAGAGAGATGGAGGGAGGTGGAGAGATAGAGAGAGAAAGAGAGGGAGAGAGAGAGGGCGGGGTAGAGAGAGAGAGAGAGAGAGAGAGAGAGAGAGAAGAAGAAGAAGAAGAAGAAAAAGACAGTCCGGCGTAAACAAACATACAGGTAGGCAGAAAAAGTAAAGAGAGAGAGAGAAAGAAAGACAGACGGACAAACAGACAGACAGACTGAAACAAACAGAAAGACGAACGAAACGAAAGACAGACCGAAACAACGAAAGAGAGACAAAGAATTTAAAAAAAAAAGTATATATATATATATATATATATATATATATATATATATATATATATATATATATATATATAAAAGAGGAACATCCAACAGAAGTCGTTTTACCTGTAGTTACCGCCGCCTTGCCCGTCATCTCACTCATCATCAGAGACGGATGGGAGACGACCCTCACCTTGCCTTACGATTGCAACAACGACCCCACGAACGACCCTTCCTCGCGATGGGCGTGTCTGAGGTCGTTTCTCCTGCTTTGTGGCGCCGAGAGGGTGACGTCATCGGAAGAACAATCCTACTTGTTCTTCATCTTGATGGTGATGATATTTCTTCTTTTTATTCTTCTTCTTCTGATGATGATGATCATGATCATCATCATCATCATCATTATCATCATTATCATCGTCATCATCATCATCATCATCATCACCATCATCACCATCATTATCATCGTTATCATCGTCATAATGATAATGATAATGATAATGATGATAATGATAAGGATAATGATAAGGATAAGGATAATGAGGATGGAATTTTCATCATCTTTTACTTCTCCTCCTCCTCCTACCCCTTCCTCTTCCCACTCGACAGACAGACAGACAGATAGACAGTCCGATAGACAGACAGAGAAGAGAGAACAGACAGACAGAGAGAACAAGAGGGAAAGACAAAGCGACGAAGGAAAGCGCGAGCGAGTCAGCACCAACTTAAGACAAAGAGGCTCTTTACCTGCTTCCAACGACCCCCTACCCCCCCTCTTCCCCTCCCCCCAGCCCACATTGCGCAGGGCAACTCCCCCTCCCCCCCTTCCTTCCCTAACAACACCCC
>NC_051411.1:8313475-8318475 GCF_015228065.2 Penaeus monodon
TCCTCTCTGCCTTCTCCTCGCTCATCTCCGTCTCTCCTCTCTCTCGCTCTCCTACTCTCCCCTCTATCCCCCCTCCTCCTCTGTCTCTCCATCTCTCTCTCTCCTCGTCTCGCATCTCTTCTCCACACTCCTCTCTCTCTCTCTTCTCCCCTCTCTCGTCTCGTCCCTCCTCTCGCTCCTCGCGTCTCGCATCTCCGTCTCCCTGCTCTCATCTCCTCCCTCCTTCTCTTCTCCCTCCTCACCTCTCTCTTTCCTCTCTCGCTCTCCTCTCCTCACACTACCATCTCTCTCTCCTCTTCTCTCACCTCTCTCTCTCCTCTCACCGTCCTCCCCTCTCCTCCCGCCTCTCTCCTCCTCTCACTCTCCCTCATCTCCTCATCTTCTCATCCTCCGTCCCATCCTTCCTCATCATCCTCGCCTCTCCCTCTCACTACTTCCTCTCTCTCGTCTCTCTCCTCTCTCTCCCCTCTCTCGCCGTCTCCTCTCTCCTCGTTCGTCTCCTTCTCCCTCTCTACTCCTCTCTCTCTCCTTTCTGTCTTCTCCTGTCCCTGTTCGCTCTCTCCCGTCTCTACTCTCCTTCATCTCATCTTCTCTCTCTCATCCTCCTCTCTCCTCCTCTCCGTCCGTCTCGCTCTCTCTCTCTCTCATCGTCTTCTCCCTCTCCTCTGCTCTCTCTCTCTCTCTCTCTCGTCTCTTTAATCTCTTTCTCTCTCTCTTCTCTCTTTCTCTCTCTCTCTCTCTCTCCTCTCTCTCTCTCTCTCTCTCTCCTCTCTCTTGAATACAAACCCTTCCTCCTCCTCGCCTCCCCCCCCCTTTCAAAAAATAAATGAAAAATAAATAAATAGAAATAGGAAAAAAAATATAAAAAGAATAAATAAATATATAAATAAATAAACAAAAAGGTAATAGGGGAAAATGCATAAAAGCTGGAAATGTCAGGGAAATGTCATTTGTGTAGGGGATGTCGGAGGAGGAAAATGTAACACGTATATTTACGAAATACACGAAGAATAATGAAAAGGAAAAAAAATGAAATATGAGAACGAAACGAAAACAAGAAGCAGAAGATAAAGAGGAGAGGAAATAAAAGAGGAAAGTAAATGGAAGAAGAAAGAAGAGAGGGAGGTAAAACAAAAGATAATATAGAGAAAAATGAAAGATGTAAATACTTAAAAAAAATATATATATATATAAGGACAAGAAAAAGCAGAGACAAAAAGGAAATTAAAGGATAAAGAAAAACAAATAGACAGATGAATAACAGTCGAAAAAATACAATATACACAGGGATCATGCCCGCCGCTGGAAATATTACGGCGACACAATCTTCTTCATACAGCCTGTACACTCACACACACACAAACAAACACACATATAAACAAACAAACAAACATACACACACAAACAAACAAACAAGCACACAAAAACAAACAAACAATCAATCACACACACAAACACCACAAAACGCGTGCACATATACACATACACACACACACACACACACACACACACACACACACACACACACACAACATATATATATATATATATATATATATATATATTATATATATATATATATATATGTGTGTGTGTGTGTGTGTGTGTGTGTGTGTGTGTGTGTGTGTGTGTGTGTGTGTGTGTGTGTGTGTTACCAATCTACTTATCGAATCATATTTAAAGAAAACATGAACTTTCCCACAGCATCATTCAAAATCCACTTTAAATATTACGAAAAATCTCTTCACCACCAAATAAAATCTAATCCCAAACCAACTTATAGATTAGTTTTCCAATCACTCATCTATGATAAGTGACGAACCGAAAATATCTGTAATCATTAACAGTAATTAATGAACATATCCCCTTCCAAATGACGTGTGTATTTGCATCTCCATTACCGACGCTTGCAAAAAAAAATATTCATTAATTAAGAAATAATATGATGATAGTAATAATAATAATAACAATAACAATAATAATAATAATAATAATAATAATAATAATAATAATAATAATAATAATAATAATAATAATAATAATAATAATAAGAAGAAGAAGAAGAAGAAGAAGAAGAAGAAGAAGAAGAAGAAGAAGAAGGTCAAGGTCGATGATGACAGCAGTGACTCTGAGGCTGAGGCGTCTGAAGCCAGGAATACCTGCGAAGATATTCAAGCTTTCGTGGTCTCTGAAGTCCAGAGCAACTGATGACAGCAATGACTTCTAATTTGGAGTCTGTTACCAGTAGCCCCGGTAAGGCTAAGCTGATAGTATCTTATCTTATCTTTTCGTGCCGTCCCCTATGCGGTGTTTGACGATCTACTTGATGTTTCCTGTTGTCGAGCTCTCTCCCAGAGGCATCGAAGTGTTTCGTTAAACACCGTGTTCGCGGGGACCTGGGAATGCCAGTTGGTGGTTGGCGCGGGATATCCAGCTTCTTGGCAGTGGGGCTAAAATGCATCCTGCTTCTCAAGTGAGAGTAGGAGGTGGGTGATGAAGTGTCGCCCGTCACACGGATCAACAAGGGGCGCATCCCCTAGGGCAAAACTGAATCCGCCAGGTCACTAGGACGGGATAGTTCCCGCCCCTGGCCCTGCGGTTCAATCATCTTGTACTAACAATCAAAAGAAAACAAGAAATAAATGGATAAGGGAAGAGTATAATGGGGTAATGTACTGCTTTTGCTATGCACTCAAAAAACCTGCTGCAAAAGGTATGTACATATTTCTGTTGGTGTTCCATTGCCTCAAACTTTAATCACCCTAGTTCGCTGGTAGTCACCCGGTGTCTGATTTTAATTAGCAGATCTAAAGATAAATAATAATAATAATAATAATAATAATAATAATAATAATAATAATAATAATAATAATGATAATGATAATGATAATAATAACAATAATAATAATAATAATAATAATAATAATAATAATAATAATAATAATAATAATAATAATAATAATAATAATAATAATAATAATAATAAATAACAATTTTAAAAAGGCATAAAAACTTTACTTTCGCAATTGCACTAAAAGGATTTCCTAATGTTCGATTTAACTTGCAATTATTAAAAGGATAAAAGTAATTCCCTCTTCATTAAAAGTTCGTTGACAGTAATGAAGAAAGTATCGAATGCGATTTGAACAAGATGTCATTAAGGTCATTAATAATTTAGTCCTTTTTTCAATGAATATTATATTCCATAAATATGTCGCTTCATTATTTTTCTCCTAATGTTATGTAAGCTAAATGTAGAAATAGATCCTTTTAAAGTTTCAAAACTAATTATGCCTAAACCTCGTAACATATAAGCAAATCCGGCAAATGATTATGAATGGAGTTTTTTTTATAGAAAACAGTAACATCATAAACCTAATACACTAAATAACTATGAATATTCCCGCGTGTATATCATAAATATGTTTGTGGGAGAATGTACGTTACATTTTTTCTTCTTCTTCTTTTTTGTGTGATTCTCCAGTTCAGATCTTACTTTTTTTCCTTTTTCTTTTTTTATCATAATTCTTTGAGAAAAAAAAATACAATCATATCATCCTCGATTTTTCTAAATTATTATTATTATTGTCATACGAAGTGACAATTTTCTTTCCATTCACAACGAAGACAAAGGCAAATGTTTTTTTTTCTTTCTTTCTTTCTTTCTTTATCGTTTTCTTCGTTTCAGTTTTTTATTGGTCCTCACCATATTTTTTTATTTACTTTTTCGAATTATTAGTCATACGCCTTATTTTCAATTATCAGTAATGAAGTTTTTGAAAAATGTCTGCCTCACATTCTCCCTGCCTGGCTGGACTTTTCGCATTTTCTACCAGTACTTTTTTTCCTGGGTGTTCTCGACATGGAAAAGATAACAAGTAGGTCCCATTAATGCCAAATAAACAGACAAACTAACAGGCTAAACTGCAATACAGTCAGCCAATTACCCAAAGAATCATTCAAGGGAAGTTCTGTTGTGGGAGCTGCTGGGTAGGTCCTAGTGCCCTGTTATCATATTTTATTGTTAACAGTATACCATACTATACCATACCCTGACCAAGATTGACCTGAGAAGCATAAGGGTAAAGATCCCTCCCACCTTCTGTTAGGAGGATAATGTAAACGATGAATACTGTAAAGAAGAGGTATTTTTCCCCCCGGAACATATATACGTATATTATGATGGTCATGATAATAATGATGATGATAGTAAAAAAAATGATATTAGTAATAATAAAGATGATAATAATGATCATGAATATGATAATGAAGCTGATGTTTATAATAGCGATAATATATAATAGTAATGGTAAGGATAATGATAATAATAGTTATAATGAAAGGATATTAATAATAATGAGAATCATATCAATAATGATAATCAAGAATGATAATTGTAAGGATGATAATGATATCATAAACAAGTACATCTACATACTGACTGTGTAGGGCCCACCCCTGCCTTGGACCTCAGCCCTCGCCTCAAGTTCTCTTTCCCGTTTCTCTTTTCCTTCTCTTTCTTTTCTTCATCTCTTCTTCTATCCATTTCTCCTAATCGTTAACTAATTTCTTTTCGCCTCAATACTTTGGCATAAGGCTGTGTGACCTTTCATGTCTGGCGCATTTGTTTTTGACTATTGACCATTCTGGAAATCTACAAACATCGCCTTTTATGAACCAGATTCACGCCCACGTTGCACCCAATTCCCAGATAATTCCTTAGATATTGACGTGGCAAAAAAAATAAAAAATAAATAAATAAATAAATAAATAAATCATCCTAAACAACAAGATACAACAACAACGAATGAATTTGGAAAGAACTTAACCATCAGTTATCATGAAACGAAAATGTTCTTTGATGTTGAACAAGAAGCCATCTTTTGACAAGAGATTAGGATATTGGATAATTGATCTATACTTTGTGTGGGGGATTAGTTCTATTTGACGGTGATTAGGTCTGATTTCCATGCTAATTAAAGTGGATTATAAGTGAAAGA
>NC_051411.1:8328475-8338475 GCF_015228065.2 Penaeus monodon
GTACACTCCTTACTGAACTCAACACCACAAGAAACTAAATGGATTGCCTCGGCAAAAGAGCTAAAGAAAACCTTAAAAACTCTAATAGTTTCAAGAACGTGAATTTATATCAAGCTCTCAGCAAAGCCCAAATTATCGACAGACAACATGAAGGAGCTTATGATGACGACAAACATAGTGAATTTTCGTCTCAACGCAATGGAGCGAATGTAGCCATGGAAGGAGACGAAGCAAGCAGCAGCTCGCACTGGAGGGAGCAGGGACGCGGAGGCAGAGGCGAGCGAGGACGAGGCGGCGCGAGGCGAGGCCCAGGCCGCACAGGACAGATTGCGGCGTAGGACGTTGAACAGCCAGATACGCAGCTCTCTGTTTCCTGTTTAAATCCTGGTGGATGGACACAGTTTAGAAACAAAATTGAAGAAACATCACGTTATAAACGTTCCTGGATATAGATTCTTTGGTAAACATAGAAATCCAGCAGCAAACCGTGTAAAAATTGTATCACGCGGTATTGCTATTCTCTTATCTAATGGTTTTATGAGTAGTTTTGACATTTTAAGAATAGATAAACAAGACGAATGGATGCTGTCCTCACTTTTTAAACACAAGTTTTCAACATTTCAAATTCTACTTCGAACTGTTTTCCTCGCCACCCCCCCCGGCAAGGATCCAGATGGATTTTTTCAGTAATTTGCTCAGCACTGCTTGCACTTGTGAGCCCAATCTCTGCATTGCTGTGGGTGACTTTAACTCTAGAAGCGACAACTTCACGACACAGCCATTGGTTCCGCGCCGACAGGGGAGAGGAGAGTCATTGACAGGGTGACTAACGCGCACAGGAAACATTTTATATCATACCTGAGCGATGCAGGTGAATGTGTTGTCAACGGCAGGGTGAGTCCACATCTAGGTGACTGTACAAACGTGTCTGCTGCCATCAAGGGAGGGACTTCAGTCGTTGATAATTTCACATGTAATTGCACAGGCATTGAATATTTTATGTGGTGTTACCCCTTTTATCGATTTCCTGGAGGAAGCGGATCTGGTTGGATCAGTGCCGTCACCAGGTGGACATGCAACTGCAAAAGATGACATTTCTGACGTTCATAACTCCATAAACATTAAGAAACATAATCATGCCTTTTCAAATGATCTCCCTTTAAACAGAGAAACTACCGGGAAATATCGATACTAAGAGGTGCCAGTTGAGCTTTTGCAAGACGATGCATTCAATATTCAAGTAACGGATCTCATAACAGAGGCTGAGCATCTCGAATTTAGCCAAGCGCAAATAAACAACAATTACGAAACTGTTTTTGAAAACATATGGTGACATTATGGATAAATGTATGAAACTTGTTCAGTTACCGGAGAAAATCGAAGCCTTGGTAGAGCTCTGAACTAAATGGCTTATGGAAATTGGCGAGAAAAAACGAGAAGTCTTTTGTGAAGGCGAAACGTGAAGGTCGCTGTAAAATTCCAATGTAAAATTCCAGTGGAAGCATATAACGAGACCGGAGACATCGTAACATCGAAATGGAAATGGAAAAGTGAATCTGAAAACTATACTTCTCTACTGCTATGAGTGAAACTGGTTATTTTGAGTGTGAATTTCACAGTAGTGTTAAGACTGCCCTCAGCGAATTAGAAGCAAATCCTCACTTACATTCAATCGAAAAAGTTTTTAATGGAAAGATAAGTTTCGGAGAAGTTGACAAAGTGATAAAGAATTCTAAATGTAGGAAAGCAGTGAATAGTGATATAGATCCACTCCCAAATGAAATGTTTAAAAATCCAATTTCCACTGCACTCTTCTATACTCTATTTGATAGATATTTTGAACTTGGCATATGTCCGTCAACTTATTAGGAGGCAACTGTCAATCCTATATCTAAAGGGACAGCCAAAGATCATAGAATGCTAATGAATTACTGTTGGATTTCACAGCTCTCCTGCACTGGGAAACTGTACTCACCTGTCTTATTTAATAGACTGAAAAGAAATTATCTTGAAGACAGTTATGTACTAGCTGAGGAGCAAAATGGATTCAGAAAAGGACGTAGCACCATCGAGCATATTTTTACCCTGATAACCGTCTTGAAAATCGCTTTAGGGAGGGAAGAGATACATTTTGTTGCTTTGTTGATTTCCAGAAGGCCTTTGATAGGGTCTCAGTCTGTTGAACATTGGAATAACAGGCAGATTATATTGGACCATCAAATCATACTATCATAACGCCACATGTCGCGTCAGAGTAGATGGGTACCTTACGGATTTCTTTGCAAAAAGCAAAGGGGTGAGACAGAGAGGTATTTTAAGTCCAACCTTTTTCAACAATTTTCTAATGGTTTAGCTAAAGAGATTAAAATGAGTGACGTAGGAATTAAATTGGAAAATCAGTTACTGTTGATCCTATTATATGCTGATGATATTGTGATCCCTGCGGAGAACGAAAGTGACCTTCAGAAGCCCCCCGATATCATATATAGTTGGTGTATGAAGTGGAGGCTAGAGATTAATAATGATAAGCCACAGGTAATACATGTGAGGAAGCCTCGCAAACGCAGAAGTAACGTTTCATTTCGGTATGGACTGCCAATAGAACGAAAGTTGATTTTAAAGTACACTTCCATTTACAAATATCTGGGAGCCGTCCTTGACGAGCATACGAATTTCGGAAGACTGTCAGTATGACTTAGCAGATCGCTCATCCAGAGTTCTAAGGATCACTCCTTGTAAAATGTTATATCAATAGTGGTGTAGGGTTCAAAACATTTTTAAAATGTTAGGACGTTTGCATCACCGAAGTCTCTGATTATGGCGCGGGAATATGGTGTTTGGCCTCATACCCAAATGTAGAGAAAGTATACCATCGGACGCTCAGATCTTACTTGGGAGTTCACAAGTATTGTCCTTTGGCGGCTCTCGAGGGCAGAATGGGACTCGACAAAAGGTAGAGATATTGCGCCTGTGGGACCCTCTCATTCCACTAAGTTCCAACAGGCTCCCTCGTAAAATATTCGAGACTGAATACGACAGGAAAGGAAGCTGGTGCGCAGACCTTGGTCACATTTTCGGTCAGCTCAATATAATAAACATCTTTTATGAAAAACTGAAGATAAATAGTCTAGACGTTACACAAAAGGAACTGTTATCTGTATATGCAAACGAATTTCTATTAAATGTTAATACAAAACCTAAATTGCGACTATACAGAACGTTTAAAAACGCGCTTCATACAGAACAATATACACAACGGTATCTGTCGCGAAATCCACGGTCAAATTCGTGTCGGCATATTGGCTCTGAAAATGGAGCAAGGGTGATATTGTGGTCTCTCCGTCGAAGAGTGGATATGTGACTTTTGCGACCTGGATCAGGTGGAAGAAGAAATCCACTTCCTCTTTTGTTGTCCCTTGTATTAAGAGATCAGACTACCATTTCTAGAAAAATGTCAACAGATACATCCACATTTTCTCACAATAAATTACATTGGAAAAATTAAGTTTCGTTTTGCAAAATGAACAAATTTTCACAGCCTCCACTTTAAAAACATGCCATGACCAAAACGAAAGTTATTCAAACGTTTACCACTTAATTTAATCTAGCTATACATTAAGGTGATTAGTGTTAATATATTACTGTGCTGTTGTCTTATTATGTATTATTATATTTATTGTGTATTGTCTTAGTTATTAATATTTTGTATTTTGCAAGTGTGTGGGTAAGACCTCAAAGTCTGGCTACAACCTGTAAAAGAAAAGAAAAATAATGTATTATATGTACGTGACACTTTAATAAACATAAAAAAGATCTGTCTGTCTCTCGTCTGTCTGTCTGTCTGTCTTCTTCTGGTCCTGTCTCTCTCTCTCTCTTACTTCTTCTACTTCTCTACTATCTCTTCATCTGTTGTTGTGTTGTCTCTTCTTCTATCTATCTCTATCTTCTATCTTACTACTTCTAAACGCGTTCTCAACTATCCACGTATCTTCTCAATCTCGTCATTCGTCTGCTATCTATCTTCTAAATGCTCAAGTCTATTGTCTCTCCTTCAATATCTGATCTTTCACTGCTCTAATCTCTCTTCTCTTTGTCCTCTTTCTTAACTCATCTAATCTTCTAAAAATTCATCATCTATCTACTTTTCTCCATATTACTCTATTTTTCTCTTTCAATACTTTTCCATCTCATTATACTTCTACCATCTTATTCAACTTTACCTCTTCATTTATCTCTCTATCTTATGTTCTGTTTCTTTTCTTCTTTCTCTTATTTTTCTTTTTTTATCTCTTTCTTCTTTTCTTCTTTCTTTGGTCCTCAATCTTTGCTCATCTTTCTGAATCTTTTTATGTAACTTCCTTCTCATTATCTTCTTCTTCTTTTCTGTCTTCTTCTTCTTCTCTTCTCTTTTCTCTCTTTCTCTTCTCTTTCTTCTTCTCTTCTCTCTCTCTTCTTTTTTCTTTCTTTCTTTCTTTCTTTCTTTCTTTCTTTCTCTCTCTCTCTCTCTCTCTCTCTCTCTCTCTCTTCATGTTCGGTACTGTTGCTATCCGCGATGTTGCAGTGGCGTTGTCGACGTTGTTGCAAGAGTGTTGTTGTTATATGTTCACCAGGTTGTTTCGAGAAGTTCGTTTCATTGTTTGTTCTTGTAGTTTTTTGTCGTTGTTGTTTTTGTTTGATTTGCTGGTTGTTTGTTTATGGATTTGCCCATATCTACTTGTTTCTTTGTTTGTTGATGATGATATGATAATAATAATGATAATAATATGATAATAATAATAGATAGATAGATAAATGAATTAAAAAGTTTCCTAGGATTTTTACTCTAGAATCTAAATTACCCTCCCTTACCCCTCACCCTTTCCCTCCTTCCCCTCTTTCAGTTCGTTCCCTTCCCCCCCTCCCCCCCTCCCCTCGGCCAATCCTCTCCTCATCACGACCCCCCTCCCCCCCTCCCTCCCCTCGGTCAATCCTCTCCTCCTCAGGACCCTCCTCCCCCCCTCCCTCCCTCCCCTCGGCCAATCTGTAGCGAGTGGCTACAACTGTTCTAGTTCAACGTTGGTAGCTCGTGGCACGTGCGACTAGGCATCACGGATCAGCCACAACACGGCAAGCAGTATGATAGACAATTAACAATAAGAACAGACACTTGTGTGTGATATTTACCATTCTTGTACCTTAGGCATTCTTACCACCTTCAATTCTTAATTAACTTTTGAATTCTCATGCATCATCCATTGCCCATATTATACTGCAGAGTAAGGGAATACGCGTAGGGGAATGAATACTCATGAGCCTATTTAAAATTGTAATACTGAAAACAAAATGCGAAACACGAAAACAAGAAACTTAACATTAAAATATAAAAAAACAATAAAAGTAATATCAGCAGTGCTCACTACGCGGCGACACATCACAGACACTGGGGCATACAGATTATTGTCCGGGAAACATCACAGGTAGCACAATCAGGGGCGGAAAAGTACACTATATACGTAACCTGTGGCAATGGTGCGGTGTGGTGAGGACGGTGGAGACAGCTTCACCAAAAAAATGTGCCAGGCGATAAAGGCTGTGCGGAACCGTCTGGAGAAGCTCCGGTCGTCGCCGCCTGCTGTCTGGCCTCCGCCGTCTGCCTTCCTCCCTCCTGCGACCTCGAACGCCAACCCCAGCTGGTGCGAACCACCGCGACGACAGGTGGATTGGCAAACAAGCTAGGCCAGCTAGTAGCTGACTCGTCGCTGATCCACGCTCGGGGTGGATTGCAGGCAGGTTGCAGTAATGAGCGTTTCTCCGTACCGAAGCCACAGTGTATAAGATCTCCATGGGGTCCACGGCAGCAATACGCATCGTTCTAACGTAGATCAGATGAAGATCCGTGCGGGTGCGAGTGTCGGCGCCAAACAAGGGAGGAAAATGAGGTGTGGGAATAAGGGCGAGAATGGCGCGCCACTACAAATCCTCTTCTCATCACGACCCCCCTCCCCCCCTCCCTCCCCTCGGCCAATCCTCTCCTCATCACGACCCCCCTCCCCCCCTCCCTCCCCTCGGCCAACCCTTTCTCCTCATCACGACCCCCCTCCCCCCTCCCTCCCCTCGGCCAATCCTCTCCTCATCACGACCCCCCTCCCCCCCTCCCTCCCCTCGGCCAATCCTCTCCTCACCCGACCCCCCTCACCCCCTCCCTCCCTCGGCCAATCCTCTCCTCATCACGACCCCCTCCCCCCCTCCCTCCCCTCGGCCAATCCTCTCCTCCTCTGACCCCCCCCCCCTCAATACCTCCCACTGTACCAGCCAACATTCCAGAACGAAAATATCATAGAAGAACGTTTGATCCGGACTTCTGATAATCCCCTCCCCCCCTTCCCCCCCCCTATCCTCTCCCTCGTTTCTCTCTCTTTCTCTCCTCTTCTCTGTCTTTCTATTCTCTGTCCATTTCCTTCTTTCTTTGTCTTTATCTTTTCTCATCTCTGTCTTTCTTTTATTCCCTCTCTCTTCATTTCTTTCTTTTTCTTCCCACTTTTCTCATCTCCGCTCTTTCTCTTTCTATCTCTCTTCTTTCTGCTCTTCCTCTCTTCTCTTCTCCGCCTCTCCCCTTCCTCCTACCTCCGTTTTCCTCTTCTCCCGTTTCCTATTCTCCTTCCCTCTTCCTTGCCTCCAGCCTCTCCCCTCACCTCCCTTCTCCCTTCTTTGCTCTGTCCCCTTCAATCTATCCCTGTGTTTACTCCCTGTCCCCTCTTCCCTTCCCTCACTTTCTCTCGCTTTTCCCTTCCTCTCTCCCTCTCTCCCCAATTTTCTACTTCTCCCTCCTTCCTCTTTCGCTCTCTCCCTCTCTCTCCTTCACAATCCTCCTCCCTCGCTCCTTCTCTTCTTCCTTCTTCTCCCTCTCTCCCTCACTCTTCCTTCTCTCCCATCCTCACATTCTCTCTTTCCTCTTTTTCCTCCTACTTCCTCCCTCTCTCCCCCATCCTCGGCTCTCTCTCTCTCTTCTGTTCCCTCCTTCCTCCCTCTTCTCCCTCCTACTCCTTTTCCTTCTTACCTTCTATTTCCTCCCTCCTTCCCGTTCCTCTTTCTCACTCCTTCCCCATTCTCCTCTCTCCTCCCTTCCTCCCCTATCCCCAACCAACCCTTTCTCTCCTATCCCCTCCTCCCTATCTCTTCTCCCTCCTCTCTCCCTCCCAATCCTCCCCCTCTCCATCTATCCTTCCCTTTCCCCTATCATCTGTCCTCCTCCTTCCTTCTTCTCTTACTTCCATCCCTGCCCCTCTCCCTTTCCCTTTACCCTTCCCCCTCTCCCTTCCCTTTCCTTCTCCTTCCCCCTTCCACTTCTTTTTCCCCTTCTCCTTCCCCTTCCACTTCTTTTTCCCCTTCTCCTTCCCCTTTCCACTTCTTTTTCCCCTTCTCCTTCCCCTTTCCACTTCTTTTTCCCCTTCTCCTTCCCCTTTCCACTTCTTTTTCCCCTTCTCCTTCTCCTTTCTACTTCTTTTTCCCCTTCTCCTTCCCCCTTCCACTTCTTTTTTTCCCCTTCTCCTTCCCTTTCCACTTCTTTTTCCCCTTCTCCTTCCCCTTTCCACTTCTTTTTCCCCTTCTCCTTCCCCTTTCCACTTCTTTTTCCCCTTCTCCTTCCCCTTTCCACTTCTTTTTCCCCTTCTCCTTCCCCTTTCCTCATTCCCCTTCCCCCTTCCCCTTGCTTCCTGTTCCCACGTACCTCTCCCTTCCCCTATTCCACTTCCTTTTCCCTTTCGCTATTCCTCATTCCCAGCAAATATCTGCCTAGCCTTTGATTACACCCGATCGCCAGCCAAGCTTCTTGTTTCCTTACTTAACTTGCTTAATTTGCTTGCTTGCTTGTCTAACCTTGATTGCTTGTGTATTCCGTTTCTTTACATTTCGTTTTTTTTTTGTTTTTTTGTTTTGTTTTTTTTTGGGGGGAGGGTAATTCCTGATTGCTTGTACGTGGTTTAGGATTTAATTTGTCTGTGCATTTTTTCGGACTAGGTTTATTCTCTCGTGGTGGTTAGTTTCCCGTATATTACTACTATGTTATCTATTCTCTCTTTCCTTCTTCGATTCTTTGCATATTTCGATATCTCTCTATTTAATGTTGTTTCTATTTGTCTGTTTATATCTACTTCCTCTTATATACACATTTACTCACACACACACGTTTGTGTGTGTGTGTGTGTGTGTGTGTGTGTGTGTGTGTGTGTGTGTGTGTGTGTGTGTGTGTGTGTGTGCGTGAATGCTCATATATATGTATATATATTATATATATTTATGCGTGTATTATGTATATATATATATATATATATATATATAATATATATATATATATATATTATATATATATATATATATATATATAATATATATATATATATATATTATATATATATATATATATATATATATATATATATAATATATATGTGAGTGTGTGTGTTTGTGTGTGTGTGTGTGTGTGTGTGTGTGTGTGTGTGTGTGTGTGTGTGTGTGTGTGTGTGCTTACGCATGTTAAAGTTAGAGGTGCCCATTACCTATTCATTCATTTATATATCTTCGTTTTCATTATGCAGTGTATATTGTTAATCCAAAACAAATTTCATGTAATATCAGAGTCCATCTAACTGATCATCCTTTTAATCTCTTATTTATTTATCCTTTTATCAAATTTTCCTATGCATTGTTTTTTCATTGTATATTTTACATCTTTTTTTATTGTTTTGTTTTCTCTCTTTTGCTTAGTGGTTTGTTGCTTGTTCATCTGTTTCCCTTTTTACACAATATCTTGATAATTTGATTTTTTTTTTTTTTTTTTTTTTGTTTGTCTTTGTTCTTGTTTCCTTCTTTTGTCCTCTCTCTTTCTCTTTTCTCTTCTCCTCTCTCTCTTTCCTCTCTCTCTCTCTCTCTCCTCTCTTTCTCTCTCTCTCTCTCTCTAGTTGCAAACCAATTAA
Organism: Penaeus monodon; assembly: GCF_015228065.2. Taxonomy (NCBI): domain Eukaryota; kingdom Metazoa; phylum Arthropoda; class Malacostraca; order Decapoda; family Penaeidae; genus Penaeus; species Penaeus monodon. The sequence goes on from NC_051411.1 coordinate 8,337,427, forward strand.
CATCATTTTTGGAAGAAAATAACCTTATATCTAACACACAACACGGTTTTAGGAGTAAACTATCAACCGAAACAGCATTATTAAAAATCACAGATGAAATTTATAAAAATATAGACAACAACCAGATCAATTTGCTCACTCTGTGTGATTTATCGAAGGCTTTTGACAGTGTCAGCCATGAATTACTTGTAAAGAAACTAACAAATCACGAAATTGATCATTTTTGGTTCAAAAGTTACCTGTCTGCAAGAACACAATCAGTCAAAATCCATGAAAAAGTATCATCAAAGCAACCAATTTCGTTCGGTGTTCCACAAGGATCCATCCTAGGCCCAATCTTATTTATTATATTCATTAATGATCTGTCATCAATTGTAAGAAACTGTCTTCTTATTCAGTATGCCGACGACTCTCAATTCCTTCACGCTGCCTCTGTTAACAACCTAAATGAATTGATAGGAAAAACCAAACAAACCCTAACAGAAGCAAAAAAATACTTCGATATGAATGGCCTGAAACTAAATCCACAAAAAACACAATGTATTTTTATAGGCAGCCGTCAGAACATAGCAAAAATGCCCACAGACACAATTATAGACTTCCAAGGTTGCTGCATCAAACCCAACACAACAGTAAAAAATCTAGGGGTACACGTAGATAGATACATGACATTTGAGACACACATTGATCATATCTACAGAAAAGTAATGGGTACTTTGATATACTTAAATCACATCAAAAATAAAATACCCACAGAAGCAAGAATTGCTGTTATACAAACACTAGCACTTAGTATCATTAATTACTGTCTTAACATCTGGGGCTCCACAAACAAAACACAAATACAATGGACCCAAAAACTACAGAACTTCGCGGCAAGAGTAGCACTAGGAAATGTAAATAAATATGACCACATCACACCACATATAAACAAACTAAAATGGCAAAAAGTACATCAGAAATACACCTATAACACATGTATTCTAATCCATAAAATCATACAAGGAAATTACCCAAACTGGCTATTACCTATACAAACAACAGGTAAC
>NC_051411.1:8343475-8345975 GCF_015228065.2 Penaeus monodon
TCTTTTATTTCATTATATATATATATATATATATATATATATATATATATATATATATATATATATATATATGTATATATATATATATGTATGTATGTATATATTTTTTTTTTCGTGTATGGCCTTGGTTTTAGAGTAATTGGAATAGGTTTTACGTTAGTTTTTCGTTGGGTTAGTGGAGTTTTATTGCTTTTGTTTAACTATAATTTTATTTAAGTTACTTTTGCCGATTTTGACATCGTTTTACATAAACCAGAGCCATATCACGACTGCCTCTTAATTATGAAAGCAACACCTAAGATAGACATCTTCTTCTTTTTTCTTTTAACGGTAGGTTCATGTCTGAGCCGCCGTGGTCACAGCATGATACTTAATTGTAGTTTTCATGTTGTGATGCTCTTGGAGTGAGTACGTGGTAGGGTCCCCAGTTCCTTTCCACGGAGAGTGCCAGTGGTACCTTTTAGGTAATCATAAGATAGACATCACTTAGGCCTAAATAAAATAAGAGAAAGGGCCATACGCTACCACTTCACGTCCTTTTCATTGATCAGAGCGGAGACGAAATATGGAAATGAAAAACATAATGAAACGTGGCGGAAAGGTCCGTAGAGTAGATACACCTACCCAAATAGCAAAGTAAACTGATCCACGCCGTCGCTTTCAGCATATTTTTCTTTTTCCTTCTCTTCTTCCCTACTTTCCTTTTCCTCAACATTTCGGAGTAAAATCTGTAATCAAATCTCTTCTATTTTGTCTCGAATCCCATTTCTTTTCTAATTTCTCTTTTGTACAACATTTTTGATAAAGATTCGCAATGTCGCGGCGTCCGAATCTCTCCTCACTTACCAGGAATATTGTTCCGTTTTCTATACCACTTTTTGATAGCGACTTCGAGCTCTCGATATCCAATTTTATTTTCTCTCTCTCTCATTTTGCGCAGGATCATCCCAAATGAGGTTGACAATATCTGTAACACAATTTTTCTTTCCTCTCGATCATTGTGCCTTTTCTGATGACATTCGTAGGTCTTATCTCTACGCGTCTGATTATTATTTATTTTTTTATTATTTGTATTGTAATTCTTTTTTTTTTTTTTTTGATAGTTCTAGCTTATTTTTTTTTACTTTTGGCTTTAGCTTCCTTACGCCACAAAACCTACATTTCGTTGATGAATTATTATTATTATGATTATTAATGTTGGTTATCATGGTCGTTGTTTTGTTTGTGTTATCATTGCTGATATTGTTATTTTTGTTATTATTATCATTATTATCATTATTTGTCATTATCATTATTATTTTTACTATCATTATTAATGTTATCATCATCATCATCATCAACAACATCATCACCATCACCATCACCATCACCATCAGCATCATCATCAGCATCATCATCATTATTATCATCATTATCATTATTACCAGTTAAATTAATTACTCTGTCGTGTTTCCCTTAGTGTCGTTAATATTCATCTGTTAATTTTATTCTTTTATACTTTTACTAAGGTACTAATTCATCCATTCTTTTGTTTATGTACGTACGGAATCATTCATTCACAAATTTACTCATGTATTTATATGTTTACTCATAAATGTATTCATTCAGTCATACTTATTTATTCATATTTTTACTCATTTATTCATAAATTTACTCATGTATTTGCAATTTATTCATTCATGGATTTCTTCGTTTATTCAAAGATTTAAACATTTATTCATAGAAATACTCATTTGTTCATAGAAATAATCGTTTATTCATAGAAATACTAATTTAAACACTCATCTATTCAATACTCATTCATTCATAGTTTCACTCATATACTCATAGATTTAATAATTTATTCATAGTTCTACATATTCATTCATAAACGTACTCTTTTTTCACTTATTACTTACTCACCCGTGCATTTTGCAGCGATTGCAACATACTCTTGCATCATCGGTTATGGCACTGCAACCTGACAGGCCATTCGCTGCAATATTTCATCAACAGCGACGAGATCAGTCTTTTACAATAAAAAAGGATTTACCATAAATATTATAATTTTTTACAAAAAATTAAAAATTTGAAGGAAAAATTTTTAAAAATAATAATACTTTTTCCCCTGATCCTTTTTAAAACAAGGAATTATACTAATAAAAAATTTTAATAATAATAATAATAACAGCATTTAGAAGATAAAAAGGGAAAAAAGGGGAAAAAAAGGAAAAAAAGGGGAAGAAAAAAGGGGGAAAAGAAAGACGCAACAAAGAAAAAGAAGCGGGCCTAAAAAATGAGGGGCGGGGGGGAAAAAGGGGTTTTTGAAAAAAAAGCATCATATAAATCAACAGTTACAGCAGGAAAGATATTGTATAAAATTTATTGTATTATTATATATTATATTGTTTATTATTGGTTGTATATGCTATTTATTCATTTACGTCATTCTTATGACATTCAAAGTGATCAGAAAAATCACCAAGAATTCCAATCACTTCAGAAGAGAAGACCAGAAAAG
>NC_051411.1:8370310-8372810 GCF_015228065.2 Penaeus monodon
ATATATATATATATATATATATATATATATATATATATATGTATATATATATATATATACTCCCGGCTATGAGTATAAATTGCATCCGATAGTGGGGTTCTGGTCCTGAGGAGTATGGAGGCTCCTCTTTAACCACTTCGACACCTGTCAAGATCCCATCTATGTAACAGATAGAAATGAGGTAAAGGGGACTCTTTAGCCTTATCTCAATAAAAGGAGGTGAATAGAGTGTCATGGAAGAAGTGGATGTCATAAAGAACCTGTCGTGGGACAGAGCACTAGAATATGTATATACATACATATAAATATATATATATATATATATATATATATATATATATATATATATATATATATATATATATATATATCTGTGTGGTGTGTGTGTGTGTGTGTGTGTGTGTGTTTTCATTATGATATGAGAGAGAGAGAGAGAGAGAGAGAGTATCAGACAGACAAACTAAGAAAACTACATTAAAGCATCTCTTCCCTAGGAACATTTGTAGAAATGTATGCGGTGTTTTGTTGTAACCCTTTTCCATTGACTGACGCTAATGTACTATATACCGTTATCCTACGAAAGAACAAATTTGCTATTTATTTATCATGACAGGTACCATTACAGCTGACTGCTTAACGTTCTCTTATAACAAAACGAAAGAAAAACATTATACATTTATGGAGATCGATTGAATTAAGGAATGAATGACTATAGGAAAGGTATCGAAACCCCTTTTCATTATCTCGTTATTACTATTATCCTTTCATCAAGAGTGAGTGACCTTCTAGTATATTCTGTTCTGTGAATGCCTGTATTTATTTTCTTTTTCTTTTCAACATTTTGTTTTATTTGAGAACTATTCATGATATATATATGATCCCTACAGTATATATAGATAGATAGATAGATAGATAGATAGATAGATAGATATAGATATATATTCATATATATACAAACACACACACATACATACATACACACATACATACGCATATATACACAAAAACATATACACCACATAAAAAAAACACGTACACACACACATCCTAAAATAGAACAACATTCTTGTAATCTTTCTCTCCCTCTCTCTTTCTCCTTTTTTCCCTTAGTTCTCTCTTTTTCATCCTTATTCTCTCTTCCTTCTTTCTTCCTTCCTTGCATTCTTTCTTCTTTTCTCTCTCAATCTTTTTGTATATATGTATTTATATGTGTGTGTGTGTGTTTGTGTGTGTGTGTGTGTGTGTGTGTGTGTGGTGTGTGGGTGTGGGTGTTTGTGTTTGTGTGTTTGTGTTGTGTTTGCGTGTGTGTGTGTGTGTGTGTGTGTGTGTGTTGTGTTTGTGTGTATGTTTGTGTGTGTGTGTGTGTGTGTGTATGTGTATGTGTATGTGTATGTGTATGTGTATGTGTATGCATGTATGCGTGTATGCGTGTGTGTGAGTGCGTGTGTTGATCTTCCTCTCCTTCCTCCGCTCGTCCTTTTACGCTGTGCTCTTTCCCTCTTCCATCAGGCTCCCTCCCTCGGGTCTTCTTCGCTTTCCTTCGGCGAAAACAAGACGAAACGGATACTTGAAGGTCTGCATATATCATGCTCTGGGAGTTGGGCGAAAATGGAAATGATATTACAGGCGAATGGAATGTAATGGTGTGCGTTTCTTCGTTTTTTTTTTTTTTTTTCTATGTATACTGGGTTTATGTCGTTTGGTTTTATTTTGTTTTTAAATTTTATTTATTCGTATTTTTAGGGGGGGGTATTTTTTTCTATATTTACTGGTTTTATGTCGTTTTATGTTGTTTTGTTTTGTTTTCAAATATTATCTATTCGTGTTTTTTTAGGGGTGGGTGTAGGAAGGTGCACTGTTATAAATTAAAAGTCTTTTTGGGTTTATTTTTGTTAAGTTTGTTGATAGAAGTCATTGTAAGGAAGCCATGATATGCAAAGTGTTTAATCCAATTGAATAATAATAAAGTAAAGGGATTTTTTTTTTTTATCAAGAAGCTGTTATGTGGTATTTTGGAAATAATTAAAGAATTTGCAAAATCATCGGTTTTCGAGAATAACAATTCTAACGCTTTAAAACTACAGATCGATTTAATATGATCTATGAGTTCCGTGATTTAACAAGATTAAATTATAATCTTCATTTCCTTGTTTTAGTGGACGCCGAATGTAAATGAATGTTACCTTTTTTTTCTTATCAAGATTTGATAAATCACAAGAAAGCAATTCGCTCAATTTGGCTAATCTCTCTCTCTCTCTCTCTCTCTCTCTCTCTCTCTCTCTCTCTCTCTCTCTCTCTCTCTCTCTCTCTCTCTCTCTCTCTCTCTCTCTCTCTCATTCTCTAGTGTGCAAAGTATGCAAATCAGCCAAATATTCCCGAATGTAGAGTTACTTCGTTGATGAAAGATTCAGTATAATCGCTTTGATTACTAATATCATTAAGATGCACATAAATTCACTAATCGGATAACCTAAAACTCAACCAAATATAAACTCACCTA
>NC_051411.1:8382810-8385310 GCF_015228065.2 Penaeus monodon
TGTGTTTGTTATATATATATTATATATATATATATATATATATATATATATATATATATATATATATATATTATGTTGTGTGTATATATATATATGCATATATATATATATATATATATATATATATATACTTGTATTTCATGAAATAGTTGCATTTCATTAATTAATCTTCTTTATTTATGGTATGCTTGCCATCAAAACAATATTCTTTTTAACATTCGATCACTAGCTTCTAATGATCATTAATTTATTCCTAGCATCATATCAATATTCTGCTCGTGTTTCGCCCGTCCGGACTTGAAGTCAACTCATTTTGGTGTAAAATAGGTTGAATTGAAAACCTAAATAGTAAAGAATGATAGACACATTTACATACACGTACACGCATCGTGTGACGAATCTATGATGATAATATTCCAACTTGTTGATGTTGTTATTATTATTGTTGTTATTATCTTTTATTATCATGTTTATTATTGTTGTTGTTTTTGTTGTTGTTGTTTTGATTATTTTTATTATCATTATTATTGCTATTACTATTATTATTATAATTATTATTATTATTATTATTATTGTTGTTGTTTTTTGTTGTTGTTGTTGTTATTATCATCATTATATTTTTTATTATCATTATTATTATTGTTATTATTATCATTATTATTGTTATTATTATTATTATTATTATTATTATTATTATTATTATTATTATTATTATTATTATCATTATTGTTATTATTGTAAAAGTTTATTTAGATCTGCTAATTAAAATCAAACACCGAGTCGCTACCAGCGACTTAGGATGATTGAGGTTTGAGGTAATGGAACTTTAACAAAAATATGCAAAAATATGCAGAACAATTACAAATTAAAACATCCAGTCAAGTCAATTCACGAACACAAAAATACTTCAGATCGATAAGGCTCTTCTGAGAACATGCGCTGTGCTGTTTAAGACTATTTTTTGGACTTCTAATTTTGGATTTCCCGGTATTTGTTCAAGAAACTTATCCGTACCTTTCTTTATAAGGCCAAGAGCTCCAATAACAACAGGCAAAGTTTGGGTTTTTAAATGCCACATCTTTTCAATCTCTATTTCCAAGTCTTTATACTTTGATATCTTCTCGAACACTTTCGCTGAGACGTTTCTGTCTGAAGGGATGCTCATATCTATAAACAGGCAGGTGTTGTTTATTTTGTCCTTGATGACGATATCTGGACGATTTGCCTGTATAGTACGATCTGTGTGAATTGGAAAGTCCCACAAGATTGTAGCATCTTTACCTTCAGTAACTGGCTCTGGATGCTGTTCGTACCATTTATCTTGTGTTCCGATAGAAAAGTACTTACAAATCTTCCAATGCAGGTACTTGCCCACTCTGTCGTGGCAATTTTTGTACTCATTCGGTGTTAATATTGAGCAACCAGACACATGGTGATCAATCGTCTCAGCCTTGTCTTCACAAAACCTACATTTTGGGTCAGTGCCATTGTGCAAGATGTTAGCTTGATAGTTTCTGGTAAACAAACTTTGATCTTGGGCTGCAAGAATAAATCCCTCGAGCTGCAAACTGTCCGTGGAGAGGCTTTTCATGCCACCTAGATTCAAGTTTTTCTTGTCCGACCTTCTTCGCTTTTTGTTTATGTTTAGTAGCCAATGTTGACGACATATGGTCGATGTTTTCGCTCTCAATACCCAGTTCCTGAGAAAACTTATCTGATTCCTTTACTATCAAGTGTGACCTTTTGGAGTTTTCATGCACTCTAACTAATTGAAGCATCCAATCGTTGGTTAGATCTAAGTATTGCAAGAGACCAGTTGTTGTTGTTTTGTACGATAATTCCAACTGCATCATCCCCCTACCTCCTTTACTTCTAGGGACGTACAGACGGACTACGTCTGATTTAGGGTGATACATTCTGGTGCATGTCAATTGCTTCCTAATTTTGGTGTCAATTTGGTTGAGTTCACTTAAGTTCCAGTCTATCACGTTAAAAGTATATGTAATCACAGGTATTGCAAGTGTTGATTGCTGTTAGTCTGTTCTTCGAGTTTAATTCCGTTTTCAGGATTGACCTTAATCTTCGGATGCATTCTGTATGTATTTTTTTCTTCGTCTGTGATTGTTGTATACCATCTCCTTCGTTTACTCCTAGATATTTATAGGTTTCTTCCTGATCTAATTGCTTTATTACAATATGAACACTTAACTCTATATTGTCAGATGTAACTAGTTTTCCTTGCTTAAAAGTTGCTTTAGCACACTTATCGAGACCAAACCTATGTCATCACTAAAATCTTTTACGCTTTTCAACAATCCTTCCAGTTAGTTCACCATCATTCTGTGCGTAAAGTTTCAAGTCATCCATATAGAAAAGATGATTGATCTTCTTGTCCATGATCTTATATCCATACCCTGTGTTGTTAAGAAGCTGGTAGAGTGGGATAAGTGCCATACAAAATAAAAGAGGGGAAAAAGAGTCGCCCTGGAAGATTCCGCAT
>NC_051411.1:8387810-8390310 GCF_015228065.2 Penaeus monodon
GGGGGGATGTTGAGGAGAAGGGGGTAGGGGTGGGGGGGAGGTGAGGGGGCACGGGTTGTTGATTATTTCCATTATTTTTGTTCTTTCTTTGTCTCTTTGTCTTTCTTTCTGTTTGTTTGTGACACTTTATCTTCCTCGTTTCTGTCAAGCACGCACACACCTACTCACTCTCTCTCACACGCACACACACACACACACAGACGCGCACTCACACACACACAAACACACGTAAACACACTCACTTACACACACACACACACACACACACACACACACACACACACACAAACACACGAAACACACACACACACACGCACACACACAAACACACGTAAACACACTCACTTACACACACACACACCTACACAAAGTCCCACAAACACACACACTTAACAAGCCCTCCGTCATATAATGCGCTGGCATTCAAAGTTCTGAGAGGAACAGCTTATGCGAGAACTTTTGATACTGAATAACTTTCCTGCGTCTTCACACAAAGAAGACCATGGATACATCTTGAACAGAGAGCCATGAACAGGTTTTGAACAGATCGTGAACAGAAGATTGTGTAAAGGTCATAAAGATTGGAATAATTGAAAATATGTCAGAAGGAAAAAATAGGCCACGAACAGAATAAACACGGAATCAGAATTAGATGTTTTTATTAAGCCATATAATATGCATTTCTACGTCTTGATAATACATGTTAAATGTAACTTTTTAAGGCACTCTCTAGTTAATATAATTACTGTCACTAAAGGTTCGCATAAAAAGGTCAAGATATGAAAATATATAGATTGTCAATAATTGTTTCTACCGTCACCAGGCATTTTAACAAAATATTAAAGGAAAATGCACACACACTAATAAAGTAAATAGCCATAAGATACAGTTTGGTTACGTTACTTTACATCTTATATAAACACCTGATTGTTTTCATATCCATTTATATTACATTGCTGTAAAATACTATATATACAAAGATAGCAAAAAATATATTACGTTATGAAGCGTAATGCTACCAGTAAAATTTCAGTGTGTTTGAAAGTTTGCAATGTTGCACAGGTTCGTATTTTTTCAGGAAGCGCATTTCAGACTGCTGCCCCCCCCCCCCCCTTCTCTCCTTCCCCTCTCCCTTCCTCCCTTCGTATTTAATTCCTTCCCTTCCTCTCCTCCCCTTCGTTCCCCCTTGCCCATCCCTTTTTCTCCTTCCTCTCTCCCTTCCTCCCTCCTTGCCCTCCCTCAATCGTCTTCCCTCAAGCTATTCTCACCCCATTGAAAACGAAAAAAAAAAATACTCACGACCATAACTCACCTCGTCATACCCAGCCCCCCTCTCCCCCCTTGCACTTCCCCTTTTCCTTCCTCTCTCCCTTTCTCTCTCCTTGTCCTTCCCTTCTTCTCCTCCCCTTCTCCCTTGCCCATCTCATTTTCCTTCCTCTCTCCCTTTCTCCCTCCTTGTCCTTCCCTTCTTCTCCTCCCCTTCTCCCTTGCCCATCCCATTTCCTTCCTCTCTCCCTTTCTCCCTCCTTGTCTTTCTCTTCCTCTTCCTCCCCTTCTCCCTTGCCCTTCCCATTTTGCTTCCTCTCTCCCTTCCTCTCTCCCTTTCTCTCTCCTTGTCTTTCCCTCGATCATCTCCCCTCAAAGTGTTGGGCAATGATAAATGATAATGGATTTTAACTGCCCGGACCGCATGGATAGAACATTAAGAGTGTTATTGTTGATATCTTTCATTCATTCTAACATTAAACAAGTCGTTTCCTGAGGTAATAAGACTTTTAAAAATAGATAACTCAGAGGAGTAAGTTTTAATTTCATGAAGCTTGGGGAGTTTAAGATTTACGATCCCGTATGTCTGGCTGTATGTTTTAAGTCCTAAGTGTAGTATATGAGAAGTAAAAGTATTGCTGACAGGGATGGTGATAGGAAACAGAGGAAGAGGCAAACCGAAGACAAGACTAAGCGACAATATCAAAGATATTTGCGGGTTGTCGATGGTACAAGTGGAAAGTAAAGAGCAAGATCGAGTTTAGTGGCGAAGGATGGTGGAGAGGTCCACGGCTGCTCAAACATGAGCATACCGTTATTGATGATGATATGGTGTATGATTCGTTTCTGGGGGTTATATGTAATGGTTTTCATTCATCAAAATTAGTTACTTTCCAAACTATCTATTTATATGCGGATATGCTAAAAAAAGACCGTTCATTTGTTTTACCGCTTTTTACAATAAACACGTGTCTTGCTTGGTGTATTAATCCACACTTTTCGTTTTGTTTAAGCTGAATGTTCATAATGTGCAGTTTTCTGTTCAAGTTAAATCCATGTAAATCCCCAAGAATTTTGAACTTGGATAATATGTTTGTTTTTTTTGTTTGTTTGTTTGTAATATCTAACGTTGGAAGGTTATGAATAAAAGGCCGTGAACAGAATGTGAGGTACAGGCGACCATGAACAAGTCATGAACAAAAGTCTTGAACAAAATAACATAAACGGAAGGTTA
>NC_051411.1:8397810-8400310 GCF_015228065.2 Penaeus monodon
CATAAATACTAGCATACATACATACATATATGTATACATACGTGCACACGCACATACATACATAATATACACATACACATACACATGTATAAAAATATGCATACATACATACAGACATACAAACATGTAGACATACAGATGTACATACATACATACACACACACAACCACCCAAGTCTTTCCGGGTCACACGAAAATAAATCTCGAACCAAGTAAATGATATAAACTTCCGAGCTTGCGATCCCCCCCCCCCCCCGCCCCCGCTTCCGTTAGCTATAATGTTATATAAATATGCTGATTGCTCCTCCTTTCGCATAGCAGTGATAGCGACTGTGAATAATTAATATGCAAATTGGCGTTTCTGTAACAGCCGTATGATTTGCCTGTGTGTATTCGATTATTTTTGTTTATATATATATATATATATATTATATTTTATTGTTTTTGTTTTAAGTCGTAATGTTTCTCTCTATCTATTTATCCATATTTATTTATCTTTTTACCTTTATTTATCTTTTTACCAGTTTTTCTCATATCTATGAGGGCGCGGAGGCCGAGTGGTTGAAGCATCAGACTCAAAGTCATGAGTTCGAGAAGTTCGAATCACGCAAGGCACGATGTTTCCCTTGGCAAGGAACTTCACGTCGATTGCCTACAGCCATGGGGAGTGCACAATACAGTGGAATGTCCCGTGATAGCTCCCAGGTCGGATGAAAGGGGAGGGTTGGCGGCAGGAAGGGCATCCGACTGTAAAAACAAGCCAAGACTATGGATCATTCCGTTGTGGGGACCCCTGAGGGGAGAAAAAGAAGATATACCTATATATCTATCTATCTACACACGCACACACATGCACACACACATACACACACACAACACACATATATATTTTTTTTTCTTTTTTCTTTCTTTCTTTCTTTTTTTTTCTTTTCTTTTCTTTTCTTTTCTTTTCTTTTCTTTTTTTTCTTTTTACTTTTCTCCCGTTCCTTCGTACCTTTCTTCCTTATCTCTCGTGATTATCTTACGCTCTTCTCCTCGGTCATTTTTGGCACCTTTATCCCTTTTCTTTATACCTCAGTGACTTCTTTTTGTGGCGCATCGAATTGTTTTTAATTTTCTATTTGTTTATTTTCTATCTTCTTTTTCTTATTTTCTTTTTTTTTGTATTTTTATTGTTTTCTTTTTTTATTCTCCTTTCTCTTTTTTCTCTATTTTCTTATTTTCTTTCTATTTCTTGTTTTCTGATTATTCGTACTTTTCTTTTTTTTTCTAATTGTCTTTCTTTCTCTTTTTCTTATTTTCCTTTTTTTTCCTATTATTTTTTATCATTTTCTTATTTATCGGTCTTTTTGATTTTTTTATATTCTGACATTCCTTCTTTTCCTCTTACTTACATACATTCATAATTTTCTTGACTTTTCGTTTTCTCAATTTCTTTTTTCTTCCTTTTCTCTCTCTCTCTCTCTCTCTCTCTCTCTCTCTCTCTCTCTCTCTCTCTCTCTCTCTCTCTCTACATATATATATATATATACATATATATATAAATATATAGATAGATAGATAGATAGATAGATAGATATACATGTGTGTGTGTGTGTGTGTGTGTGTGTGTGTGTGTGTGTGTTGTATGTGTGTGTGTGTGTGTGTGTGTGTGTGAATTCTCTCTAAACTCGCCATGAGGGTGCCATGCTCACAATCCCCTCCTGGGTGATGGCAAATGCACAGATTAACTTAGCTTAATGCCACCACTTCCGTTGATAAGTGCACCTCGGTTAGCAATGGCAACGGAGCTCAATTAACTCTTAATGCAGAAGTCACTCCTCATACCCCTCATGACCCCTCATGACCCCTCTTGACCCCCCCCCCTGACCCCTCTCCCCTCACCTCATCTCCTTCTGTGAATCAAACTTTAGTTCAGTTTATTCTGATCTCTATATCTCTGATCTCTGTTGTTGTTTTTTCTTCTCTCTCTTTCTTTCTCTTTCTGTCTTTCTCCGACTTTCTCTTTCTCTCTCTTTCGATCTCTCCCTTTCTCTCTCTTTGTATGTCTGTCTGTCTGTTTATCTCTCTCTCTCTCTCATTCTCTCTCTCTCTCTCTCTTCTCTCTCTCTCTCTCTCTCTTCTCTCTCTCTCTCTCTCTCTCTCTCTCTCATCCCCTCTCCTAGACCTAATCCCACCCCACCTGCCTCCCCTCCCCACCCCACCTGCCTCCCCTCCCCACCCCACCTCCCTCCCCTCCCACCCCACCTCCTCCCCTCCCCACCCCACCTCCCTCCCCTCCCCATCCCACCTCCCTCCCCTCCCCACCCCACCCCTCCCAGAACCTATCCCTACCCTACCCTCCTCCTTCAATAGAGATATTTAACTAAACGATTTGGCGAATTCTCTATCGATCCCTCATTATTTCCTAACGCATCAACAGACGTTCTTATCGATAAGATTGTTTTTAAAGGGAGGGGGGGGAAGAGGAGAATGATTTCTTTTTCTTTATTTGTCTGTTT
>NC_051411.1:8412453-8414953 GCF_015228065.2 Penaeus monodon
ATATTTATTTTTTATATTATAATTTTTATTATTTTTAAATTTTTTATTAATATTTTTTAATAAAAATTTTATTTAAAAATATTTATTCTTTTAAAATTTTTTTTATTTTTATATTAAATTTTTTTAAAATTTTTTTAAAATTTTTTTTTTTTTTATTTTTTTTTTTTTTTTTTATTTTTTTATTTTGTTGTTTTTTTTTTTTGGTGTTTTTTATAAAATTTTTATATTTTTTTTATTATAATTTATATATTTTTAATATCTATTTTTGTGTGTGTGTGTTGTGGTGTGTGTGGTTTTTGTGTGTGTTGTGTTGTGGTTTGTGGTGGGTTGGTGTGTGTGTGTGGGGTGTGTGTTGTTGTGTGGTTGTTTTGTGTTTTGTGTATTATTTATTTTTTCATTATTTTTTTTTTTTATTTTTATTTTGTGTTTTTTTATTTTATTATTTTTTTTTATATTTTTTTTTTGGGGTGGGGGTGTGTGTGGGTTTGTGTCTGTTTTTTTTTTTATTTTTTTTTTATTTAATTATTTTTTTTTTTATTTTCCTTTTTTTATTTATATTTTTTTTATATATTGTTTTATTTTTTATTATTTCTTTATTTTTTTTTTTTTTAATATTTTAAAATTTATTATTTTATTTTTTTTAAAAATTTTTTTTTCCTTGGTCTCGTTTTTTTGTATTTCTTTTTTTTTTATATTATACACAATATGTCTGCTATTATATATATATTATAATATATTTATATATTTTTATATATATTTATATATGGTGTTTGTGTTGGTGTGTGTGGTGGTGTGTGGGTGTGTGTGTGTGGGTGGTTGTTTGTGTGGGGTTTGTTGTGTGTGTGATATATTTGTGTGTTTTGGTGTGCGTGTGTGTTTGTGTGTGGTGTGTGCGACATGCCCGTACATATCTTTAAACAGACTTCACCTCCCCTTCTTCTCCTCTCGTCCCCCCCCCCCCTCCGCCCCCCCCCTTCCCCCCCCGCCCCCCCCCCTTCCCCCATCCACCCCCCCCTTCCCCCTGACCTTTTTACCCCTCATCCCCAGAAAGGCGTTACAGCATTTCTATAAATCCAAAAGGTCGTTCTGCACGGAGCGAAAAAAGGGCCCTTTTGGGGAGAAAAGAATTCAGATCTAAGTGTTTTGCTGTGTTTGGGCTCACTTGGGAAAAGGATGAGTTGGGGCAGTGCAGTTGCTTACGAGCGGTGCAATAGGGGGGGGGGGGGTTTCAAAAGGGGGGGGAAGAGGGGTGGGGTGGGGGGGGGGGGGGATGGGGGAGGGGGGGGGAAAAAATTTTTCCTCATCATCACTCATGTTATTTAATCATTTTTAGCTTTATATTATCACAATGATTACATTTTTATTGTTTTTATTTTTTCATTACATTATTAAATTTTTCATTATTTTTTTTGTTTGTTACTGTCATTTTTTTGTTTTGTTTTACTGTTTTTGCCTCAGCACAGCACGCAATATTTTTTTTAATATTAACTTTTTTTTCATCTTTTCATTTTTCCCATCAATAATAATTTTTATCATTAGTGTTCATCAAAAAATGTTAGTAAATTATTATTTTCATCGCACTTTTTGGATTATCATTATCACATTTTTATCTCATCATCATTTAAACCCCTTTTCATTATCATTTTCATCATTATCACCAGCAAAATCATCAGTAAAATTCTCACATAAAATAACCGTATCATTTTCATCACAACAACCAGTTAAAAAAGTAAATTCACACAACAATATCACAGCGAAGCATGACCCTTTTACCAAAGTGCTTTTTTACTTAAACTCCCCCCCGGGATGAAATATAATCTATTTTTGTCCTTGATTGCTTTTAATTGGATCGCCTTTTACCGACCCGGGGAAAGCTTTGGGTTCTGTAGTGAGTGTAAGGGGTTCCCCTCCTTTGGGTTGATTTTAAAAAGCATTAATTTGTGCCCTGAGTGGTAGGGTAGAGAATACGAATATTGACACATACCCATGCCCACACACGACACCCACACAACAACACACCACACCCCACCCCACACACCCCACCACACACACACCCCACACACACACACACTCCTCACTCCTCACACTCTCTCACACAACAACACACACACAATTATTATTATAATATATATATTTATAATATATAATTTTATATTAATATATATATATTATTTTTTTTTGTGTGGTGTTATATAATATATATATATATTATAATTTAAAATATAATTTTTATAATATAAAAAAAAACACAAAACACACCAAAACACACACACACACCCACCACACAACCACACACACACACACACACCATAATACACACACCACACAAAAACACACACACACCCACAACCAAACACACACTCACACACACACACACACACAAAAACAAACACACAAAAACACCAACACACACACAACACACACCACCACAACCACAAACAAACAACACACAAATTATATATTTTTATATTATAATTATATATAATATAATAAAATGGTG
>NC_051411.1:8424953-8434953 GCF_015228065.2 Penaeus monodon
TTTACTCGAACACTAGTATATGGTCTATTGGGATTTGCCAGGAAAAAATCCAGATGCTCCGGTCTCTGGTGCCTCTAGGGTTGGGGATCCTTTTCAAAAGAAGTGGGCGAAAAACCTTTGCTGTAGCTGAGCGTGTATGCCCGGTAGTTGCTACAGTCCCTCGCCCCCTTTCCCCCCTTCCCAAAGGGGATAAACCCCGCCCCTCAGCGGGTCTGGGGAAGGGTCCCAACTGCCAAAGGCAGCGGGGACTGTATGCGGGCCCCCGGCCATATTTTCACCCCCACCTTTGCTTCAGCGGGGATCACATATGCCTGCAGCTTTCCACTCTTATTTGGAAATCGCCAGCCTAACCTCTATTGGGGTAGGAGGTTCCTCCTGAGGGTGGGCCCGGCAAGGCACTGGACATCGCTTCTAAAACTAACTTTTTGGGGGGTCCACCTGGTAAATTTTTTAAAAATACTCACCCCAACTTTCAACAAACCCCCAACATGATCTGGATGATCCTCCACCCGTTGACGACTGCGGTCATCTGTGGGAGGGCTTGGGTTCAGTTTTCTCGGGGTTGGGGGGCGGGCGAAAGGGCATTTACCCAAAAAATGGCCTTCGACCTCCTCAGCAAGATTCCGTGGGCGTTCCCTTTTCCCTTCTCGGCAGTGTCCGAGCCCACGCACCAGGAAAGACCAAGCTTGATTCCCTTCAACCAGCCTTGCGACCCTTCATGGCCTAATTCTCCAGGGGTGGTATTTTGCCTTGTCCCCTTGGCTACGCCAAAGGACTCCTGAGCTGCTTCGGTGTTACGCGCTTTAGGACTCCCCCAAGCAAACTGGGCCGTCAGGGTTTCTGTTTCTGCAAATCGGGCAGAGACTCCGTGGCGAACCACGGGGACCTCCCCCCTCCCTTGTTGTCCAAATGAAACTCTTAGGGGGCCTGGGGGGACGGGGGGTTTTGAAGTGGACCCAGGGGAGCCACAAGCGCCTATGGCGGGCCACAAACTCGGCAACTCCGGGAAACCCTCAGTTCTGGAGTCCTCCCTCGCTGTGCAAAATGTGGGCGTCTCCTTTGGGCCCCTTCCCGTATCGCTGTACCAATCCCGCGATGCGGGTTGGCGCGGGCCGGACCCGAATCCTCTTTTTTTGGACCTAGCAAAGTCCCGGACAAAGGGGGCATTTCGCTGCTGGGGGCAGCCCCGAGCCCTGGGGGGCCCACGACATCTCGTAGGATCTTCAGCCGGTACCAAATTGAATCGCCCAGAACAATCGAATGTCTCGCCCGGGGGGAATCGTCTGCCACATTTCCTCGGTTTTTTTACATCGGGAGGAGCATATAAGCAATAAGAGACAAGAAACCAAAAACAGCTTCGCTCAATGCCTGATACCTCATCAACCGATGTCACCTACACCCCCGGGCTGAAGTCGACTGGAATGGGTATGGGTACACCCTGGAGGTGGTGACCATCGTGCGGCCCGACCCTAGTAGGGTAACCACCCCCCCCTGATGTGCCCTACCAGGTCTTCTCACCTCTGAAGGGCGCCCCCTAACTCCCGTCCTCAATTCCCGCGATAGCAGAGGAAACCCTCTCCCCGCCCCAAGGACGGGTTCCAAGCGCCTACCCGGAAAGCAGCCTGGATTAAGCCTCGGGGTCACCCGGGTGCACCCACCTCTGCCGCCCCCGCCAAAAACGCCCCCAATAAAGGGGGGCGGCGGCTGTGGGGGCCCCCTATCCACCTTTGGGGGGTTTGAGGGGTTTCCCCCACAAGCTTTTGGGGGGGTTGGCCCTGCCGGGGGGCAGGGGGACGAGTAAATCTCGTTCCAATCCTGCACCCCCACATTTGCCCCCCCGGGACCCACAGCCCACCTTACTGCGGGTGGGAGGGGGGAAAAACCCCTGCCCCCAAACATTTATTTATAACGGGCATTGCCAAGGGGCTTTGGAGGGAAGAGGGCTGGGAAGGCCCACCTCCCCGAGCCGCCCCCTTACCCCAGGGTGGCTAGGGGGAGGAGTTGGGACAAGCCAGAGCGTGTCCACACGCCGGTGGGCCATAACTCCTCCTCTGGGGCCTCCTGCCCGCCCAGTCCCCCACGATTTAGCCTGGGACTGAAGGTCCCATTACCCATGGGTGGCCACGAGGAGGGACTGCAGAAGTCTAAAGATGGAGAGGCTGTGACCTGGGAGGGGGGGCTTTTTGTAGAAAACTCTCCCTTTTTTGCACGGGTAGCCCGGGGGGAAGCTGCAACGAGAAAGGGATGCAAACACTTTAAAACCCATCTAGGGTACCCACCTCGCTTCACATCACCCGCACGTAAAGCACCCCCCCTAATATAGATAGCTAGATGATAGAAAACCCAAAACCACACCCCCAAATAAATATATATATATATATTAAATAAATAAAATATAAATATATATAAATAAATTTTAAAAATTTTAAAAATTTAATAAAAATAATAATTTATAAAAAAATTTAAAAAAAAATTAATTAATAATATATAATAATATATATAAATATAGATTAAAATATATAAATATATATAATAATATTAATTTAATATAAAAAATAAAATATAATTATTTAAAATATTAAATTAATAAAATATTTTTAAATTATATAATAAATATGTAAAAAAAAAATAATAAAAAAAAAATTTTATAAAATATATTTATTTAAAATATAATATAATTATATTAAATGTAATATATATATATATATAAAAAATTTTTAATTAATATATATAAATTTTATATATAAAATTAATAATATTATTATATATAATATATATAAATATATATATAAAATTTAAAAATATATATATATTTTATATTATATAAATATATATTTTATATATATAAAATATATATAATTATATTAAAATTATAATATATATATATATATATATAAAAATTTTATATTAATATAAATTATATATAATAATATTATATATTATAATATATATTGATAAATAATTAAATAATATATATTTTTATATTATATTTAAAAAATATATAAAATTTTTAAAATTATATAATATATAATATAATTATTATAAATTTTATAAATATATTGTAAAATATATATATATATAATATTATAATATTAAAATTTTATTATTATTAATATATATAATAAATTTTTTTTTTTTTTTTTTTTTTTTTTTTTTTTTTTAAAAAAAAAAAAAAAAAATTTAAAAAATATATATTTTGTTTTTTTTTCAAAAAAAAAAATAAAAAAAATATAGAAAAAAAAAAAAAAAAATTTTTTTTTTTTTAAAAAAAAAAAAAAAAAAAAAAAAAAAAAAAAAAAAAAATTTTTAATTTTTTATAGAAAAATATAAATATATATATATAGAAAAAAATGGGGGGGAAAAAAAAAAAAAAAAAAAAAAAAAAAAAAAAAAAAAAAAAAAAAAAAAAAAAAAAAAAAAAAGAAATATATATCTATATATTATTTTTTTTTTTTTTGTTTTTATATTTTTTTTGTATTTTTTTTTATTTTGTTTTAATTTTTTTTTTTTTTTTTTTTTTTATTTTTTGTTTTTTATTTATTTTAAATTTTTTATAATTAAAAATTTTTATAATTAATTTTTTTAAATTAAAATATAATATATGATAAAATTATTTTAAATAATTTATTATTTAAAAAAAAAAAAGTTTTTTAAATTTTTTTATTATTTTATTATTTAAAATTTTTACATCCACTTTGCTACAATCACAGTTATCAATCTAGTATCATATCAGAAAAAAAGATCCCATGCCATTACCTTTGACTATCAATTCAGATTTAAAAAAAAATTTTATATGTTTTAAAATACATCAAAAGGGAGAAAAACCAAATTCATGAGTTCCTTTATGCGTTGGATTAACTTTGCGAAAAAATGAAACAGTATAACGCATACATTGTCTATGGAAATGCTAGTCTAATTCTGCATTCTGTTTTACATCTGAAACACCCCCCTTTTTCGAAGTGAAGGATTAAACTCGGGCAAATAATTCATATCTCCTTTTGCATTAATTTGCGTCATTCCACTGTATACGCCTGATTTTGGTTTATTTTTGGATGTAAGATACACATACAAACACACACAAGCATCCATGTATGCGCAAAATTAAAAAAAAACATGCATGCATACACAAAGACGCTTGCAAACACATTCACGCAAAGAGAGAGAGAGAGAAAGAGAGATGGAGAGAGAGAGAGAAAAAAGAGAGAGAGAAAAAGAGAGAGAGAGAGAGAGAGAGACCACATAATGAAGCAAGTATATGCAAGTCTGGTGTGTTGTGTGTGTTTTGGCTGTGTATGGTAAGTGTTGTGGGTCTGGTTTTTTGGGTGTGGTGTTTTTTTGTGTTTTTTTGTTTTTGTGTGTGTTTTGTGTGTGTGTTTTTTTTGGTTTGGTGTGTGGGTTTTTGTTTCTTTCCTTGCGTGGACTCCTTTTTTTCATACCCTTCAACACAATTTTATAAACCCCCCTTTAAACCCTTCCCTTTTCTTGTAAATCCAATAAAAAAAAAATTGAAAATAAACGCGTTTCCCAAACCCTCCATACGAGATACATTTTGGGGTTTTTGATTTAAAAAAAAAAAAAAAAATCGCCATTTGTTAAAAATACCCTTCCCCTTTTTATTTATTTATTTATCTTAAGTTTCCTCTTCCCCTTTTTCCCCTCCCATTTCCCTAATTACTATTTTCGCTCTTTCCCTTCATCAATTTCTCTTCCCTCCTCCAAACATTACCAACCCATTTTCAACCCATTCCCTCATCCTCCACAGGGAACAGATCGGGTCATTGAATTAATCTTAATATATAATGCGAAAGACAGAAAGGGAATCAGTTATTATGGTTATCATTATTCTTATTTATTATCATTATTACTATTATTATTGTTGTTGTTGTTGTTGTTGTTGTTTTTGTTGTTATTATTATCATTGTTATTATCATTATTATTGTTGTTGTTATTGTTGTTGTTATTATTATTATTATTGACATTATTATAATTATTATCAGTATTATTATTATCATCATCATCATTTTCATATATTATTATCACTATCATTATCTTTTCATTATGATCATTATTGTTATTGCTGTTATTAGCATCATTAATCATATAATAATATAATCCTTGTCATTCTTATCACCATGGGTACTATTTCCACCATTCTTATCATTATCATTATCATTATTATTATTATTATTTTGTCATTATTTTCATTATTCATCATTATCTTGTGTTGTTTCATATTAACTATTTTTTTATCATTACTACTATCATTATCATCATCAATATCATTATTATTATTATTATCAACATTGTTCTTTTTTAGACTCATAATTATTATCATTATCTTATCTTTACCAGTGGCAGTAGTAGTAACAGTACAAGTAAAATTCCCCACCAAGGTAATGCTTTGGTCTTATCTCTTCCGTGGCTACTGGAAGATTAGAGATTAGAATAATGAAATCAAATTGATACCGTTTTACAAATATTCCCAAAATTTATTCCATGGCATACATTTTTTTTTTAATATATATTTATTATTATTATTAAAATTGTTGTGTTGTGTGTGGGGGTTTGTGGTGTTTGTGTTGTGGTGGGTTTTTTGGGGGTGAATGCGCGTAAAATTTTAAAATTTTTTTTTTTTTTTATAATATAAAAAAATTATTTTTTTTTTTAAATGATTTTTCCCTTAAACCCGTTTATTTACGGACTCCAGATGTTTATTATCAAAAAAAAAAAAGAAAAGAAACGTCGCAACAATCACTCAAATTAGTCAAAGCGAATTCTTGTAAAGGAAAGAGAGAAAAAAAAAACATTTTCCCTTGGAATTCATATATCACTTTGTATTCGTATGTTATTCTGACCTGAGCTGACCTTTCTTCCTTTATACATTGATAGACTTTTAACATCTACCTATAACACTTTTTTTTCGTTGTTCTAGTACGTAAAATTTTTCTTTTTTTCTTCTTCAAATTATTTTTTATTTTTCTCTCTAATCTGTATATGGAATCATTAATAATCTCACAATCGGTGAGACGCTGAATGATTATCATTAACTGATAACTTGAAATTGTTGATGATAATTACTTGCAGTGTATCAATATCATTCGAATTTTTTTAAATTTTTCCCCTTTTCCCAATTTTTTTCCAAAATGGGAAAAAAAAATTTTTCCCCCCAACAAAATTTTCTAAAAATTTTTTTTCCTTTTTTTTTAAATTTTCCTTGTTTTTTACGGCCCCTTTTGAACAAGGAAAAAAAAAAAAAAAACCCCGCCCAAACATTTTTTTTTAAAAAATTTTTTTTAAATTTTTTTTTTTTTGATCAAAAACCCCAAAAAAAATTTTTTTTTTTTTTTTTTTTTTTTTTTTTTTTTTTTTTTTTTTTTTTTTTTTTTTTTTTTTTTTTTTTTTTTTTTTTTTTTTTTTTTTTTTTTTTTTTTTTTTTTTTTTTTTTTTTTTTTTTAAAAAAAAAAAAAAAAAAAAAAAAAAAAAAAAAAAAAAAAAAAAAAAAAAAAAAAAAAAAAAAAAAAAAAAAAAAAAAAAAAAAAAAAAAAAAAAAAAAAAAAAAAAAAAAAAGTTTTTTTCAAACCCCCGCCCCAACGGGTTTTTGTCAAGGGGTTTCCCCCTCTGGTAAAACTACTTTTTTGGAAAAAGTTCGAGCAGAATGCGGCCCGTGAAAGTTTTTAAACAACGTCTCTGGATCTACATTGAAACAAGGGTGAATTTTGACTTTGATATCCAATTGCAGGTATAATTTTGAACATCTTTTTGTAATAAAGACAGTCTAAAGTTTCCGGTGATGTACTCTTAGGATGGACTTCCTGGAAATTTGACTTAAAAAAGGGTGCAAAAAAACTTTTACTTTCAGATCTTATTAATACTGCAGGTTCACATTACTCTGAAATTACTGATAATGTCCGTTCCTTCCAGAGTGTCAACTCGTCCAAACCTTTCTTCTCCTCTTCAAAAGTTTTTTTAAACACGCCAATTCCTTCCCTTCCCAGTGAAAAAGGACCACATTCCCCTCCTCTTCCGGACGTTTTTATTTCTCTTCAGTTCAAAATTTTCTCTTTTGAAAAATGTAAGTGCCTCTTCTTTTAAATTTTGACTTCTAAAATGTTTCCAAAAACCCTATAAAAAATAAAATGGAAATATTGATATAGGATTGTAAATGACTCTGCTCACCCTTAAGTTGCGTACGGGGCCACCTTGGCAGAAGTTGAAGGTTTCAGATGAATTTCCCTGCTTTCGCCATTTCTGACCGGATGACCCAGTTTTCCCTGGTGAAGGAAACTGAAACATTCCTTTCCTAAATCGCGTAAAAATTAAAAGATTCTTATTTAAAATAAAAATTTTTTTCTAAAAATCGCAATTGGAACTTTTCCCGGGGCAGACACCGAATCTCACAAAAAGATACCCCTTTGCCCAGGCAGTGGAGATTGCCACACTCTGCAAAGGGGGTAATTAAAAAGACTTGTCAGGAAATGCTGGGCCGAAGTCATAGAGCCATCATGTTCTCCATGCTCCCCAGTTGTGCTAGAAGGAAAAAGGGTAATCACGTTTCTGTGTTTTTCGTAATTTGAATGCTAAAACGTAAGTGATTCTTACCCATTACCGAAATTTGATAAAATTTAAAACCCTTCGTGATAAGCTATTTCAGTATCTTAGACGCAAGAGCTGCTTACTGGAGTAAAAATTTGCCCAAAAGCCCGTGAAAAAGGCCTTTCAGATGGGCCCAATTATGGCGTTCAGCGAATCCCTTTTTGGTTTTTGAAACTGCTCCTGCCCCCTTCCAAAAATTATCAACCTCGTTTTATCTCCTGTGCGGGAAAAAATACCTACATATTTAGATGATGTTTAATTTTTTTCGCTTCGAAAAACACTGCCTCATCTAAATAAAACTCTTCCCTTGATGAACAAAGGGGAAAAAAATGACTTGAAAAAATGCGCTTTGCTGTAAAAATTTTAAGTTTCGGGGTTTCAAAATTTTTCTGTGAAAGGTATCTCCCGACCAGTAAAGTTCGTCCATTAATGAACTTCCTCCACCCACAGACGTACCGGGGTCCGCAGATTTTTGGGGTGCGTTGGTTCTTTGCGCCCCATTCCAAACTTTTACTATACACCCCATTTGTTCTCTCCTAGAAAAAGGCCCGCCATTCAAAGGAATACAGAACATGTGCGCTTTCGTCAAATTCAAAATCTTTTAAACTTCCGCCCCCAGTACTGCAAAAAACCTGATTTTTCGGGGGCACCTTTTGAACTCCAACAGAGCTTCAAGAGTGGTATAGGGTTTGTCTCTGCAATTAACTCTGAGGGAACCTCTGTGCTGTTTTCTATTACTCCGCAAATTTAAGGGGCGGGAAAACTTCGCGTTACTACTTTTGAAACTCTGCAATAATAAAATCTGTGAACATTTTGATGTATCTTATGGGAATCTTTTACCTTATAAATATACAGGCCCTTACCCTTTTTTTCACCCCAAGGACAAAGTCCCCCCCGTATGTCTCCTGTTTTCCCCTGAGCTGATGGGAAAACTCTTTCCCATTTTTTTTATAGAAAAGGGTCACTCCCCCCTCCCTGTCTTCTAAACCCTGAATGGCGTCTTTGACCTCACTATACTGAACCAAATGTTTAAAAAGGGCACAACTTAAAAACCCTTTGGGTGAGGTTTTAAAGTTCCCGGGAAGGTTTTGCCCTGCCACAAAAACGTCTACCGACATTTTTGGACGAATTTGAACTCAAAGATGGTGTGTTTTAAAATCATCTAAAGGTATGTTCTGAAAGATTATTCATAGGCTGGGCATACCTAAGGCACTACGAAAAAGCTATAAAAATTTCCCAGCTTTTTGCTATAGCAACTCATCCTGGTATTTTTTAGAACGTACCAAAACTAAAAGAGCATTTTCTTCCCGAAAAATGCTTTTCAGTACGAAAAGGGAAAATTCAATGCCTGTCTCCATGTCAAAAGAAGAGGAACTGTAAAACCTAACGTACAAATCTACAAATGCCTGTTTTCCTTCTCCCTTTTGGGCAGAATTTGTGCAATCTGATGGATCTACCAGCTTGATCGTGGAAACCTTTTTTTCTGTCCATAATAACCCCCGAGCAGGATTTGCAACTTGTTTTCCCCTTTCCCAAAAAAGAGTGCCAAAACAATACTGATGCCTTTGTAGAACCTATTTTACATATTTTTAGTTCCAGAATGCTGCTACAGCAGTGGTTTCAAGTTCAAAAACAGATTATTTTTTAGAAGCTGTGAATATTGAGTATTAAAATGCATTTTACAACACCCTTTTATCCTCAGGCAAACGGGTTGATTGAAAAACAATAGAGTGAAAAGGGGCAATTCTATCTATGCGTATGCTCCTTGTTTGGGGTGACTATATCCCCAGTGCGGTATGCCCCTTAATACTACATTCACCCATCAATTTATAACCAACCTCTTTCCTTTTTATGGCCCCCCTTTTTTATGCTCTTATCCAATCGGGGGTTTCAAAACCCTATTACTATGAATGAAAAGTTACAAGACTAATCTCTTCTCAGGCTTCTCAAGGTCGGAAGTAGCAGTTGAGACTCCCCTAAGACACGAGAAGAAAAAGCAAAAAATTACAATAAAAAAGTTCGTGAAAAGAAAATTAATGTTTATTTCGTATTACGGCGGCTTATATAAGTTTCAAGGGGTTTGTCGTGCCTTAAATCCCAGGGGGTTTGGGGCCTGCAGAGTAAGTCGGGTCACATCCCGTAACTTTTTTTCGTTCGTGATTGTCTCCCCCCTTTGCTGAAAGAAAGGGGCATGCAAAACCCGTTTAAATTTTTTTCTTTAATGCTGAATTTTCATTGTTGCCCCCAGGGGTTTTGATCTCCTTTCGGGGCGATTCTCCTGTTCGGTTTGATTCTTCCCCGGGTTGCACCTAGATTACCGGTCCCAAAAACGAAATGATGTACAGATTCTCCATGTGCCTTTCTAATTGTCGTTTTTTTCACTTTGCTCAATCGTTCGAGTTTTCGC
>NC_051411.1:8441177-8450535 GCF_015228065.2 Penaeus monodon
GGGGGGCGGGGGGGCCCGGGCCAACCTCCCCCCTTTTCCCCCGCACCCCGCCCCACCTTGGGGGGAAAACCCCCCCGCCCCATTTCCATTTTAAGGATTCCAAGGTTTTTTGGGGGAAGGGGGCCCCCCCCCCCCAGCCCCCCATTACCCCGGGGGGAGGGGGCACAGTTGGAGAAGCGAGCGTGTCCACACACCGGGGGCCATAACCCCGTACCTCGGGGCCCCCTGCTGCTCCGAGATCCCCCACAATTTTGGGGGTGGGTAAGTACCCAGGGTCCCGGGGGGACCAGGCAAGGAAATGGGGGGCGGGGGGGAGATTAGCGGCCCCCTTCCCCTTTTTAGGGAACCAGGGGGGAAGCCAAGCAAAGGGAACACAAAACATTAACCCACCAGCCCCAAATTTCCCCCGGAAAACACCCCAAAAAAAAATTTTAAAAAAAAAAAAAAATAAAAAATAAAAAAAAATATAAATTTAAAAATTTTTAAAAAAAAAAATATATAAAATTATATATAAAAAATAATAAATTAAATTTTAAAAAAAAAAAAAAAAAAAAATAAAAATAAAAAAAAAAAAAAAAAAAAAAAAATAATAAAAAAAAAAAAAAAAAAAATAAAAATATAAATTAAAATTTTTTAAATATAATTATAAAAAAAAAATATAATATTAAAATATTATATATATAATTAAATATAAAATTTTTTATATATTATATATATTAAAAAATTTAAAAATTTTATTTAAAATATAAAATTTTTTATTTTAAAAATATAAATTAAATTTTTAAAAAAAAAATTTTTTTTTAAAAATAAAAAAAATTTTTAAAAAAAAAAAATTATAAAAATTTTGTAAAAATTAATAATAAATTTTTAAAAATAAAATTAAAAATTATATAAAAATTTAAATTTTTTATAAAATTTTTAAAAAATTTTTTTAAAAAAAATCAAAAAAAAAAAAAAAAATTTAAAAATAAAAAAAAAAAAAAAATAAAAATTTTATAGTTTTAAAAAAAAAATAAAAACTTTTGAAAATTTTAAAAGTAAAAAAAAAAAAAAAATTTTTAAAAAAAAAGTTTTTTTTTTAAAAAAAAAAAAAAGGGGGAAAAAAAAAAAAAATAAAAAAAAAAAAAAAAAAAAATTAAAAATAAATAAAATAAAAATTTTAAATTTTTTAATTTTAAAAATAATTATAATTTATTAATAAGAAAAAATTTTAAAATAAAAAAAAAATAAATATAAATATAAAAATATATAAACAACACACACACACACAATTAATAAATAATATATAAAATATAATTATATTTAGTATATATAATTAATGGATATATTAAATAATAATATTTATTGTTTTTTTTAAAATATTAATTATAATTATATATAAAATATATATATTAAAATTTTTAATATATAATATGATATAATGAACAAAAATTATAAATTAGAAAAAAAATTTATATAATTAAATTACTCCCCACACACACACACATTATATAAAATAATTAATTATTAATATAAAAATATAAAAACAACACACCACCACACAAATAAAATATAAAAATTAAAATATATATACATACACACAACACATATATTATAAATTATATTATATTTAATATATATAATAATATTATAAATTATATTAAACCCTATATTATATAATATATTAATATATATATAATAAAATTATAAAAATAAATTTTATATATAAAATTATAAAATTTATATAAAAATTTACAACCCACACACAACCACACCAAAATATAATATATTTTAAAATATATATATATAATATATATATATAATAATAAAATATATATATACATACACCCCACACCACACACATATATATATAATAAAATTATATTAAAAATATATAATTTTATATATATATTATATACAATTAACGGGTATATATTTATTTCTTGTGTTTTGGAACATTACCTGTTGTGTGCTTCAAAGAAAATACCAGGACACATATCTAGGCTGTCCATAAACATGATCAGAAAATACTAGATCTCCGTTTTACATCCACTTTGTTACAATCACAGTTATCAATCTAGTATCATATCAGAAAAAAAGATCCCATGCCATTACCTTTGACTATTAATTCAGATTTAAAAAATATATATATGTATATATAATACATCAAAGTGTATGAAAACCAGACATTCTGATTCCCTTTTATGCTTTGGGATTAACTTTTGCAAAAAAAATAAAAACAGTATAACGCATACTTTTGTTTGGGGAAATTGCTGTCAAATTTCGCTTCTGTTTTACATCTGAAACACCCCCCTTTTTCGAAGTGAAGGATTAAACTCGGGCAAATAATTCATATCTCCTTTTGCATTAATTTGCGTCATTCCATGATGCCTGTTTTGGTTTATTTTTGGATGTAAGATACACATACAAACACACACAAGCATCCATGTATGCGCAAAATTAAAAAAAAACATGCATGCATACACAAAGACGCTTGCAAACACATTCACGCAAAGAGAGAGAGAGAGAAAGAGAGATGGAGAGAGAGGAGAGAATAAGAGAGAAGAGAGAGAGAGAGAGAAGAGAGAGAGAGAGAGACCATACATAGATAGATAGCTAAGTATTGAATCTGTTTTTGGGGTGTGTGTGTTTGGCGGTATTGTTATGTGTGTGTTGTTTTCTTGTATCTGTGTGCGGTGTGGTTTTTTGTGTTGTATCTGTGTGTGTGTGTGTGTGTGTGTGTGTGTGTGTTTGCATCTCTATGCGTGTGTACATCCTTTTTTTCATAGCCTTCAACACAAACTTTCTATAAACCCCCTTTAACCTTTCGCTTTTCTTGTAAATCTCAATAAATAAATAAATATATGAAATAAACAGCGATTCCAACCTCCATACGCAGATACAGTTTGGGATTTGATTTAAAAAAAAAGAAAAAAAAAATCTGCCCATTTGTTAAAAATAGCCTTCCCCCGTTTTACTTATTTTATTTATCTTTAAGCTTCCCTCTTTCCCCTCTTCCCCTCCCATTTCCCTAATTACTATTTTCGCTCTTTTCCCTTCATCAATTTCTCTTCCCTCCTCCTAACATTAGCAACCCATTTTCAACCCCATTCCCTCATCCTCCACAGGGAACAGATCGGGTCATTGAAAATCTTAAAAATATAATCGAAAAACAGAAAAGGGAAAAACATTTTTTTGGTTATCATTACTTTTTTATTTCATTATTACTATTATTATTGTTGTTTGTTGTTGTTGTTGTTGTTTTTGTTTTATTATTTTCATTGTTATTTTCATTTTTATTGTTGTTGTTATTGTTGGGGTTTTATTATTTTATTGACATTTTTAATTATTTCGTATTATTATACATCATCATCAATTTTCATATATTATTTTCCTATCATTTCTTTTCATTATCATCATCATTATCTTAGCTGTTGTTTTCACTATTTATACTATTATCACCATTGTTATTATCATTACTACTATCATTATCATCATCAATATCATTATTATTATTATTATCAACATTGTTCTTTTTTAGACTCATAATTATTATCATTATGCTTATCTTTACCAGTGGCAGTAGTAGTAACAGTACAAATAAAATTCCCCACCAAGGTAATGCTTTGGTCTTATCTCTTCCGTGGCTACTGGAAGATTAGAGATTGTAAGAGATAATGGAAATCAAGTTGGATACCGTGACAACATTAGGAAATAATAAGTTGTTTTCATTTTGGGATACATATTCTACCCAAAAATGGTTGATATCACCACTGGTGCCAGTACACTATATGTGTGTTATTATTTAATAATATATAAAATTATATAAAAATATATATATATATTATATATTATATATTGGTGTGGTGTGTGTGTGTGTGTGTGTGGGGTTGTTGTGTGTGTTGTGTGTGTTTTTGGGGTGTGTGTGTGTGTGTGGGTTTGTGTGTGTTTGGGGTGTGAATGCGCGTCAAATTTAATAAATCCCCGGATTCTTTAACTTTATCAAAAATTTTAACATAAATTATTGTTGATGCGTGTGATGTTTGCTTCCTTCAACACGTTTATTTACGGACTCCAGATGTTTATTATCAAAAAAAAAAAAAAAAAGAAACGCCCGAAAACAATCACCAAATTAGTCAAAGCGAATTCTTGTAAAGGAAAGAGAGAAAAAAAAACATTTTCCCTTGGAATTCATATATCACTTTGTATTCGTATGTTATTCTGACCTGAGCTGACCTTTCTTCCTTTATACATTGATAGACTTTTAACATCTCCCTATAACCCTTTTTTTTCGTTGTTCTAGTACGTAATTTTTTTTTCTTTTTCTTCTTCAAATTATTTTTTATTTTTCTCTCTAATCTGTATATGGAATCATTAATAATCTCACAATCGGTGAGACGCTGAATGATTATCATTAACTGATAACTTGAAATTGTTGATGATAATTACTTGCAGTGTATCAATATCATTCGAATCATTAATATCATTCATCCACTTGGTTTATCACCTATATTTCATGTGCATTTTTAACTCGAAGGAAAAAAATATATAGTTTATGATAAAACGACCAATTAAGCACAACGTAGATTTTCTGTCTCAATAATTTCTACATGGTCATTAATCTTATCGATATCATATTGGCTTGTCTTATAGCTATATTCCAAGGAGGAATGCTTTAAGAAATTTTAGATATAGACGTATTTTATTTCTGATAAAACAGATGTAAAACCCATTACCATCAGAAATGTAAATTTTTGTCACGTTTGTATTATACATCTAGAAAAAAAAAAAAAAAAAAAAACATAAATATATATAATATATTAAAATATATATATAATATAATTATATATATATATAATATATATTATATATGTATATATATTATATAATATATATAATATATTTTATATATTATATATTGGTGTGTGTGTATGGTGGTGGTTGGTGGTGTATACACAATTTACACCCACACACACCACCACACACAAAAACAACACACACCCACACAAAACCACACACCCACACAACCACACAACATACCACACAACACACACTTATATAGATGACAGATAGATAGATATGTGTTGTATGTGGTGGGTGTGTGTGTGTGTGTGTGTTGTTTGTGTTGGGGGTATGTACGGTTGTATATGATATGTGTTGTGTATTTAAAAATAATATATTATTATTAAAATATTATATATATATATTATATATATATAAAATTATATATATTTATAATATATAATATATATTTTAATATATAATATATTTTAAAATTTTTTTTGGGGGGGGCGGGGGGTGGTGTGGTGTGTGTGTGTGGTGTGTGTGTGTTGTGTGTGTTGGTGTGTGGTTTGTGTGTTTGGGGTGTGGTGGATTTTATATATTATAATATATATATATATATATATATATATATATATAAAATTTTATATATATAGCATATATAATACATATTTATATATATATATATATATATTCAAGTATATTTTTATATTAAAATTTTTTATATATATATTAAAATTTTATAATTAATTATATTTGTCCATCGCTATATAAATATACAACCTAAAATATATTCTACTACAAAAATTACTATAAAAACTCAAGACCCCATTCAATACAAAAAATAAAATACACCTCGGTATCCCCACCACCCCCCGGGGGTTTTTGAATTTAAAGGGGGGCCCCCCCCCCAAAAAAAAAAAAAATTTTTGAGTTCCTAATTTTAATTTTGAGAAGCAGATTTACGGTCAAAAGGGTCGGGGGGTAGAAAGAATTTATTCCCCTTGGGCTAGTTGTATAAATAAAAGAAAGGAAAAGAAAAAAATCCCATTAAAAAAAATATTTTTAACCCAAATTTCTTTTTTTTCTTATCGATAAGAATAGTGGCATTTACTTGTAAATTTTAGAAAAATTTAAAAGGGAAAAACAAGGAATTTATTTCTTTTTGCCTTAATTCAAGTTTAAGGTTAATTCAACCCCCCCCCCTTCTTTTACAATTATAACTAAGTAATTATAACACAAATAAAATAAAAACAACATGAACGAATGGAGACAGTCATCCCCCCCCCCGGCATTTTCATATTTTTATTCGTACGAAAAAGTGTCAATCCTATACTCTTTTTTCACGATTTTTCTTTTTTGTACATTTCACTTGATCTACTGTTTTCCCTTCCCTTTATTTTTTGACCAGTCGGATTGGTCTCCTTTGACTAATTCCCCTGTATCCCGCCAAAAGAGAAGAGAAAAGGGGAAAGAAAAAAAAAAAGACAGGCTTGACGGAATCATGGTGTGCTGTATCTTTTATTCTTTACAACACACCACCCAAACCCCCCACCCCCAAAAACCTACAACCACAACACACACACAACAACACACCACACACACACACACACACATACACCACACCACCCCACACACACACACCACACCACACAACAACACACACCACACACACACTAACCCCACCACACACACACACACACACACACACCATATATAAATTTATATATATATATTATAATATAAAATTATATGGTGGGTGTTGTGGTTGTGGGTGTTGTGTGGTGTGTGTGGTGTGTGTGCATTAAAAGGGATGTGTTTGGAGAGTTTTGTATTACATATAATAGTTATAATACTCAATTAATCGAAGGGAAATATTTTTTCTCTACGATTTGTTTTTATAGATAAAAAATTTATAATATAATATACAGTTTTCACACGCAACACACACCTCACACCACACCATATATATACATGCTGTGTCTACGTGCATGTAGTTAGGGTATATGTTTTGGGTTGTGAAAGGTATATTTATAATATGTCGTATATGTATATATAGGCCGCGGTGCCGAGGGGTTTTAGCATGGGACTCAAGACTGCACGCGGCAATTGAATTCGAGGGTTCGAGTCCCGACCCCCGCTTTGTTCCCTGGGCAAGGAACTTCACCTCGTTGCCTACCTACCCACTGGGTCCCCAACCCAGCCCAGGTCAGTGGGTCCCAACCCCGGGTAAATAGAGAGAATGTTACCTAAAAGGTACACGGCCTCTCCCGGGAAGGAAACTGGGACCCTACCACGTACTCCTCCAAGAGCATCACAACAGAAATAAATTAAGTATCATGCTGTGACCACGGCGGGTCAAACATGAACACCGTTATATAATATATAAATATATATATTATATATATAATTTTAATTATGAATATATATTATTAAATATAATTATAAAAATAATAATTATGTTAGTATTATAATATTGGGTATGGATATGTATAATGTGCTTTTTATATATATATATAATATAAATATATATATTATATTTTAAATATTATAAAATATATATATATATATGTATATATATATTATATATATATATTATATATATTATAATATAATTTTATATGTGTGTGTGTTGTGGGGGTGTTGTGGTGTGTATATATATAATTAAAATTAATTTTTAATATATAATATATTAATATATTAATTTTAGTAGTATGATAGTTTAAATTTAGGGGTTGGATATGTTATAGTGCTTGTATATTTTAAAATTAATATATATATTATTATATTATATTCTTAATTAATATATATATTATTTTTAAAATGGTTGTGTGTGTGTGTGTGTGTGTGTATATATTAAATATTATTTATTTAAAAATTTATTATAAAAAAATTTTATATGAAATTATATACGATATTATTAAAAATTATTATAATATTTTATAATATATTATAATAAAATAATATATATATATTTTTAATATATTAATAATTTATATGTGTGTTGTGTGTGTGTATTATAACATATATATACATACATTACATTCTAAACATACATATGCATATGTATATGTGGTTTTTTGTGTGTGTGTTACCATAAAAAAATATGTTGATTTAAAAATTACATTTTCCAAAAAAATTTTTCCGTGCTAAGTTCCCCTTTTCCACCGCCATTTTTTTTTTATCACAGGGGGGGGGGGGGGTTCGGGGGGGGGGGGAGGGGGGGGGGGGGATTACGGGAAATTTAAGGGGGGGGGGAAATAAGAGGGGCCCAAACGGTTTTCGTCAAAAAGGGGGGGGATTTGTAAAGTCGGCCATTTCTGTATAAACCGCACGTTATCCGAAAAAGTTTTTTTTTACTCCTCCCCGCTCTTCCGCCCTTTTTTTTCCCTTTCCGCCTTTTGGTTTTTTTTTCTTTTCTCTCTTTCTCTCTCTTTTCCTCCTCTTCCTCTTTTTTCCCCCTTTTTTTTCCCCTCTCCCTTTTTCCCTTTTCCTCTCGTTTTCTCTGTTCCTCTCGTTCTCTCTGTTCTCTCTCTCTCTCTCTCTCTTCGTTCCCCTCTCTTTCCTCTCGTTCCTCTCGTTCCCCTCTTCTCTCTTTCTTTTCCCTCTTTCCCCTCTCGTTCTCTTGTTTCCTTCGTTCTCCCTTTTCTCTCTCTTCTTTTCCCCTTTCTTCTCATTCCCTTTTTCCCCACCTTTCCCCCCCTTTTTTTTTTTTCCCCCCTCTTTCTCTTCTTTTTTTCCCTTTTCTTTTTTTCTCTTCTTTTCTCCCCTTTCCTCCTTCCCTTTCTTCTCTTTCTCTTTTTTTCCCCCTTTTCTCTCTCTTTCCTCTTTTTTTTCCCCTTTTTTTTTTCTCTCTCTCCCTCTCTTCTCTCTCGTTTCCTCTTTCTCTTCTCTCTCTTCCCCTCTTCTTTTTTTTTTATAAATTTTTTTTTTTCTTTCTTTCTTTCTTTTCTTTCACCCAAAGTAAAGTTTTAAGCGGGAAACCCGTAAAAGGAGGGGGAGAGAGTTGGAAAAGGTAGGAAGGGGAAAAGAGGGAAAAAGGAGAGAAGAAGGGGTGAGAGAGAAGGGGAAAAGAGAAAAAGGATATGGAGAAAAGAAAGGAATAAAGGAGACGAAAGGAGAGAAAAAAAAGCGGATAAATGTGAAAGAGGGGAGGAAGGGCGGAGAGAGAACAAAGGGTAAAGCCTGAAAATAAAAATTTGAGAAAGATAAAAAGAGAAAAAGGGAAAAAAGGAATGAAGGAAAAACGAGATGAAAAAAGGGGAAAAAGTAAACGGGGGGAAGAAAAAGGAGAGACTGTAAAGGAAAAAAAAAAGAAAAAAAGGAGAGAGAAAGTCTTGAAAAAATCGAACGAGAGGAAAGAAAAATTTAAAAAAAAAAAATAAAAAAATAAAAAATGGGAAAAGAGAAAGAGTAAGAAAAAAAACCAAAAAAAAAGACCAAAACCCCCTCAACTATCACACCAACTTTCCAAAATTTGATTTCTTTTATGACAAAAAGAAAAAAAAAATCCAGAGGGTTTCATCAAAATTTTCTATAACAATTTTTAAAAAGTAAAAACCACCTTTGTTAAAAAGAACTTTTGAAAAAAAAATTT
>NC_051411.1:8455635-8460635 GCF_015228065.2 Penaeus monodon
TAATGATAATAATAATCATCATCATTATTATTATCATTATTATTGTGATTATCATTATTATCATTATTATTATTATTAATCATTATCATTATTTTTTATTTTTTTATTATTATCATTATTACTATTATTATTATCATCATCATTATTACTGTTATTATAACACTGGTCAACAGCAAAAAAATCGTCAAAAATTTTTAAACTGATTTTAGACAATTTTGATGCGCTGAATCTAAAAATAACATTGATTTTGCTCAATCAGGTTTAATTTGTGTTCTATTGCCAAATATTGTTTTTTACGGTTGTTGTTCATACATAAGGATATTAGCATTTTCGTGGCTGGTATTACGAAATAATTTTCAAGTTGCGACCGCACATTTTTTGTTAACAGACATTTTTTCCTTATTCAGATGAATGATATGGTTTCGTCCAGAAGGTCTTGCAGAAATAAGTCGGATGTATTCTGCTACATCTGCGGCGAATACACCGTTGTTCCTAACAGGAAACCAGTCACAAGTTTCGTAAAGCGTGCTTATCTTGCTTATTTTGGCATGAAACTTGGTGATCAGGACAAAGCTTGTGCGCCTCACGTGGTCTGCAAGAAATGCACCGAGTATCTACGTCGCTGGACCCATGGAAAGAAGGACGGGCTGAAGTTTAGAATTCCTATGGTTTGGAGCAAGCCGAAAAACCATGTCAGTGACTGTTACTTCTGCGCTATTAATTTGACTGGGATCAACAGAAAGAACCAGAGCAGCCTCAAGTATCCTGATCTTGAATCAGCACGTCGTCCTGTACCTCATTGTGATGAAGTTCCAGTACCTGTCACAGCAGAACTTCCTGAGTTAAGTGACGAAGAATTCTCTAGTATTGAAGACAACGAAGAAGTAGTTCCTAGCGATGATGTCGATGACGCTCCGCATCCCTTTTCCCAGAAGGAGCTAAATGATCTTGTCCGTGACCTCAACTTGCCAAAGTCATCCGCCGAATTGTTGGCATCAAGACTGAAAGAAAAAAAACTTCTTTCTGACAGTACTCGCATCACTTTCTACCGCAACAGACATCAAGAATACCTTCGTTTTTTCTCTGAAGAGAAAGACTTGGTGTACTGTACAGATGTTTCACAGCTTCTGCACAATCTTGGATTGCCACAGTACCAACCTGTAGAATGGAGACTGTTTATTGACAGCAGCAAGAGATCGCTGAAAGCCGTTCTGGTGCACAACGGCAACCAGTTTGCCTCTATACCGCTGGCTCACACGACTACACTGAAGGAGAAGTATGAAGTGGTGAAGTATCTGCTGGAGAAAATTCGTTATTGTCAGCATGAGTGGATGATCTGTGTTGACCTGAAGATGGTGAACTTTTTGTTGGGACAGCAGTCCGGTTTCACTAAGTACCCGTGCTTTCTGCGCATGTGGGATA
Source organism: Penaeus monodon (assembly GCF_015228065.2). NCBI lineage: Eukaryota > Metazoa > Arthropoda > Malacostraca > Decapoda > Penaeidae > Penaeus > Penaeus monodon. The sequence goes on from NC_051411.1 coordinate 8,457,058, forward strand.
GTAGGGACCGAGCTCAGCATTACACGAAAAAGGAGTGGTCTCTGCGGGAGGAATTGGAGCCTAGCAGATCAAAGAACGTCATCAACGCCCCTCTGGTGGACAGAGACAGGATACTCTTCCCACCCCTGCACATTAAGCTTGGCTTGATGAAGCAGTTCACCAAAGCTCTGGACAAGGATGGTGGCTGCTTCACTCACCTGGGCCATGCTTTTCCAGGAGTGACCATGGAGAAATTGAAAGCTGGCATCTCTGACGGACCTCATCTATGTCAGCTCATCAGAGATCCAGAGTTTGAAAACTCAATGAATAAAATCGAACTGGAAGCGTGGAAGGCATTTGTTCTGGTCGTAAAGAACTTCCTTGTCAAGAACAAGGCCAGCAACTATGCAGAACTCGTCACCAAAATGCTGATTGCCTTCACAAACCTGGGATGCAACATGAGCATCAAAATGCACTACCTATTCTCACACATGGATCGGTTTCCTGAGAATCTGGGATCAATGAGCGACGAGCAGGGGGAGAGATTTCATCAAGACATGAAGGAGATGGAGACCAGGTATCAGGGACGGTGGGATGCAGTCATGATGGCCGATTACTGTTGGACTTTGAAGAGAGACATCCCTGCTGCTGCACATTCGAGGAGCTCAAAGAAACGGAAGTGTCAGCACTGAATGATCAATGATGACCAAACATCTAGTTTTCATGCATCTGTCTTTATTAGTGTCCTGTCTACTGATCAAATGATCAATTCTGATCGATGTTCAGCATTGATCAGTAGATATTGTAATAGTTACCAATGTAATGCAATGTTGCTGTCAATACAGATACCGATCAATGTTTGCAACATGTCGATAATTATAAATTGGGTGAGAAAACAAAATAAAAAAATATATATCGGATGTATAAGTAACACAAATAAAACAAAAATACCGCTCTAATGTATTCCACTTCGTAAAAAAAACGATTTTTCCTATATTCACTTAGTTGAAAAACTTGACCTGATCGGGGAAAATGGATGGCATTTTTGGATTCAGCGATGCAGATTTGCTCTAAATCAGTTGAAAAAACTAAGACAGCTTACAAAAAATATTTTTTTGTAACCCAGTGTTATCATTGTTATTATTATTGATATTATAACGATTATTATTGTTATTACAATTAATGTTGTTATCATTATTATAATCATTTATATTATAATTGTTATTATTCCCTTTAACATCATTTCATTATATTTATTATTGTTGTTGTTGTTGTTGTTATCATTGTTATCAATATTATTTTTATCATCATTACATTATTATCATTATCATTATTATTAACATTATCTTTATCAGTGGTATGGTTTCTTTATTTAATAACATCATCCATGACTTGGCTTATTTTATGTGCAATTAATTATCTTCATTATGTGATAAATTTCGATTTACGTAATTCACATATGTGCTATGATTTCTACTATGAACGAAAAAAGTCTGGGTCATTTACGCCGACTATAACGACCATAACTATAATCCCAACGCAATCCCCATCATTATTTGCATCCCAATCAATACTGTAGTCATCACAATCACCACCACAAGCATCACTATCAGCATCACCATCACCAATATCACTAACACCGCACGCATCACAATCTCCACCACGAAAAATCACTGTCACCATCACAAGCATCACCATCTCTATCATCACCAACATTAGCATCATCATTAGCATCACAAGCATCACTATCCCCACCACAAACACCGCAAGTATCACCACCACATGTACCACCATCACCACCGCATACATCACTATCTCCACCATCACCACCGCATACATCACTATCTCCACCATCAGCACCACAAAACCGACCATTATGACCAGCGCATTCCTCTCTCCTGCAGAAGGGGATCGGGTGTCGGCGCTGAAGGAGGCTGTGAGCTGCCGGAGGGCTCGGGTTCAGAGGGCAGCCCCAGGTCACACGCAGAAGGTGGGGGGGGAGGAAACAGGGGGAGGAGTAGAGGGGGAAAGCCCAGGTCAGGTCTCAAAGCTCGCTGTTGGAGGTTGAAGTGTGGCGGGGGAGGAGATGGGGGAATGTTGGAGGGGGGTAAGGATTAGGGGGGGTAGAAGGGAGGAATGTGGAGGGGGTGAGGGGAGGGATGGGAGGGGGTGAGGGGAGGGATGGGAGGGGGTAGAGTGAGGGATTTGGAAGGGGGAAAGGGAGGGATGGGAGGAGGGGAGGGGGAAAGGGAGGACGGGGAGGGATGAGGTAGAGGGGAGTGGAGGGAGTGAGGGGAGAGAGGAGAGGGAATAGGGTGAAGATAAGAGTAAAGGGAGGGAGGGATAGAAAGTTAAGGGTGTAGGAGGGAATAGCGAAAAAGGAGAGTGATGAAAACAAGGAGAGAGGGGCGGGATTAAAGGCAGGCTGGACATACGAAAGGAGAGGGTAAGAGGGAGAGCTGATAGGGAAGCTGGGGAGGGAAGGGGGAGAGGGGAGGGGAGAGGGGAACCAGGAAAGGGAGAGGGGAGAAGAGAGATCCCAGAGATCAGGAGGAAGACCATTTTGAGAGGGGGGGGTCAGAAATGGGGGAATGGGAATTTAGAAGAAGGGGGGGGGGATTCGGGCACACGTGGGAGGATGAGGAATTCAACATAGGCTAACAAAGCCGAAGGAGGGAGAACAGGGAGAGGCGATAGATAGATAGATCAAAGATTGGGATGCTTAGCACACACAGAGGGAGAGAGAGAAGAGGAGAGGAAGAGAGAGAGAGAGAGAGAGAGAGAGAGAGAGAGTGAGAGAGAGAGAGAGGAGAGAGAGAGAGAGAGAGAGAGAGAGAGAGAGAGAGAGAGAGAGAGAGAGAGAGAGAGAGAGAGAGAAGGTGGGGGAGAAGGAGGGAGGAAAGGAAGGGAGAAGACGAGAGACAGAGACAGAGAAAGAGAGGGAGAGAGAGAGAGGTAAACAAACAGAAAGACAGATGGCATATTACAATATGTCAACAAATGTGACATCAAACTGAAGCCTTATATATATTTTCTTATTAAATAGATAAAAAAGAGTAATTTCCTTAATGCGGGTTCATGGACATTATTCACTGTTCGTAGTGAGGAATATTGTATTGTGTGTAAAATACGTAACATTATGAAGAACAAATGAACAAAAATCATCTAACAGAACTACAAACTAAAGGTTATATTTTCCTCTTTCTTTCTCCCTTTCTTTTTTTCTTAAATTCTTCATTTCTCTTTTTCTTTCCATCTTTCTTTATACTATTTCGGTCTTGTCACAATGATTTAGTATCTATCAAATCATTCACTTGCTTCAAAATGCAGCTTGCAATTCATTCAGTCCTTATTCTGTTCCTATCTTAGCTGTTTTCTTCTTCTTCTTCTTCTTCTTTTCTTCACCATCTTCTTTTATTCCTGTGTACATGTTATTGTGTTTCTGTCTTTGTTCCATTTTTATTTATGTTTCAGTTACTACCCTGTTAAGACTACAAAGCATTCTCGAACACTTTCTTCTTGTAGACTAGAGCCGCTTTTCCAATGCTTACGGCCCAAGCGACACCTCTCGCGCGACAGGAATTGAATAGGTGGTAACA
>NC_051411.1:8465635-8473135 GCF_015228065.2 Penaeus monodon
GGAGGGGAATGGATATACTGAGGAATATGATAATAATAGCAATGATATCAATAACAATACAGATGAAAAGATACAATAATGATAGTGATAGCGTAACAAAAGTAGCATGATTTTTATGATGATATGCGGTATGTTGCTTGCTAATGATAGTAATAGCAATGATAATAACAGGAAAGGAAAGCGAAGAAAAAAGGGAATGATAATATTTTTTATTTTTACCACTGCTAATAACAAAACATCTTTAAAAAATGTTAAAGCATTAATTCAAGTGGTGTTAATATCAGCAGTAGGGTGATATTAGCAGTAGTGGTAGCAGTAGCAGTGGTTCGTAGTTATAATGAATTTTAGCGGTAGGGGTACTTTAGTAGTGGTAATATTATCATCAATAGTGGCAATACCAGCATAGGTGTTAGCAGTTGTAGGAGCCATGTAAGAAATTATGATAGCAGTAGTAGTAGCAATAATAGCAACAGTAGTAATTAGCAATAGCGGTAGCAATAGCAGTACCAATATTAGCAGTGGTAGTAATTTGCAGTAGCGGTAGCAGTAGTAGTAGCAATATTAGCAGTATTAGTGGCCGTATCAACTTTGACATCTATGGGTACAAGAGGCCAATAAGTAATTTCTCCCTACTTCTCATATCTCGTAGGTTTCACAATCTTAATGAAGGGAATAGCAATTAATCTTTTCATCTTGATATATCACAAGCGCCTTAGATTCGATGGTGTTATTAGAAGCCTTATTCGTGTTGTTTCTCTATTTCTTCCTTTCTTTCTTTCTCTGTCTCTCTCTCTCTCTCTCTCTCTCCTTTATAAAAAATATATCCTTTATACGTTTTTTTCTGTATACATGTGTGCGTGTGTGTGTGTGTGTGTGTGTGTGTGTGTGTGTGTGTGTGTGTGTGTGTGTGTGTGTGTGTGTGTGTGTGTGTGTGTGTGTGTGTGTGTGTGTGTGTGTGTGTGTGTGTGATGCGGTATAATTTGAATGCGCCGCCATATCACAATGTAAAACGACCGAAAAAACAAATATTAGTCGATTAGTATGGTTTTCAAAACATTATGTAATTATTAATAATGAGGATTTTCTTTTTTTTCTTACTGTCAGCTGCCTTCCTTCCCCTTCCTTCGCCACCTCTCCCTTTCCCTTCACACGCCTACCTTTTCTTTCCTTCCCCTCCCTTCTCTTCCCCTCACCTCCCTCCCTTCCTTCTCCTCACCTCCCTCCCCTTCCCCTCACCCCCTCCCCTCCCCTCGCCTCCCTTCCCTTCCTCTCGCCTCCCTTCCCCCCCTCACCTCCCTCCCTTCCTTCTCCTCACCTCCCTCCCCTTCCCCTCACCCCCATCTCCTTCTCCTTCCCTCCCTCCCCTTCCCCTCAGAAAGTAGGAGGTGGGAGGGGGGGAGGGTGAGAAAGGGAAGAGGGAGGTGGAGGGGGTGAGGAGGAGAAAGCGGGGAGCTAGGGGAGGGGGGGAGGGTGAGAAAGGGAAGAGGGAGGTGGGAGGGGGTGAGGGTGAGAAAGGGGAGGGGGAGGGGGGAAGGGGTATGCCTCTTGGGGATTATTCCTTGGCAAATACCTGAGCTGAATTATAAAACAAGGGATAATTAATTATAATGAGGTGTACCGAGAGGAACCTGCTGAGCCTCCTCCCTCTACCCTCCCTTTCCCCTTCCATCTTCCCTCCTCTCCCCTCCCCTCCCCTGCTCTTTCTATCACTCCCTTCCTTTCCCCTCCCCTCCCCTCCCCTGCTCTTTCCATCTCTCCCTTCCTCCCCCTCCTCTCCCCTTCTCTCCCCCCCTCCCCTGCTTTTTCTATCTCTCCCTTCCTCCCCCCTCCTCTCCCCTCCCCTGCTCTCTCCCTTCCTCTCCCTTCCTCTCCTCTCCTCTCCCCTACTCTCTCCTCTACTCTCCTCTCTCTATTCCCCTCTCGCTCGCCATCCCCACCTCCCTATCCTCCCTTAACCCCCCACCCCCCATTCCCTCCCCAATCCCAGTCTCCCAATTTTTTCTTTCCCTTTTTTGTTTTTGTTTTTCATTTTCTTTTCAAATGTTGTACGCTGACTGCTTGGATTTGGTTGCACTTAATGCAGACGAATGACGCTTTTTTATTTGGATAAATTTTACGCTTTTCATTATCACTAGCTTCCATTAATTTAGATTTGCGTATATTTACACACACACACAGCCGTACACACACACACACACATCTCTCTCTCTCTCTCTCTCTCTCTCTCTCTCTCTCTACTTTATATATATATATATATATATATATATATATATATATATATATATACATATATATATATGTATATGTATATGTATGTAAGTGTATGTATATATATATATATATATATATATATATATATATATATATACAAATAAGTGTGTATGTGTGTGTGTGTGTGTGTGTGTATGTATGTGTGTGTGTGTGTGTGTGTGTGTGTGTGTGTGTGTGTGTGTGTGTGTGTGTGTGTGTGTGTGTGTGCCACGCCTACAACATACAAAAATGTTAACACGAACATATGCAACAAAACAAGCAAACACACACACGTGCACACAAACAAGCTTACAGAAGTAACATACGCAAGCACACGGAACACACATGCACACACGAATATATAGACACATAACACACTTTCACATAAATAAACACACACACAAACGAACATACAACCACACACACAAACAAACAGACAAACATGCACATAAACATACACCCAAGCGAACGCACATCAACGGACACAGGCAAACATACACACAAAACACACACATTCACACAAACATATACACATAAAACAAAAAAACACAAATACCCTTTCGCATCCTCCTCCCTTCTCTCTCGTATTTACTCTCTTTCTATCGTCCGCTTCCCTCTTTTATTCAACTACGCCATCCCTCCCTTTTCTGCCATACTCTTTTGTCACATTTAAGCAAGTCTGTTGGATAAAGAAGGGACAGCATTAATTCAATCTTTGCCTCTGTACCAGAAACATGCTCTTTTCACTCCCCTTTCCCTGTGTTTCCGCCGAGATATTTTTGCCCTCTGATTTCTGGGGTTCTATTTTGAAGAGTGCGTTGATGCTGCTTCATTTGCCTCCTTTTCAGTGTTTCTGGCGTGTGTGTGTGGTTGGTCTGGAATGTGTATAATAGTGTGTTCTGTGGTTGAGGGGGTATGTGTATTGGTAGTCTCGTAGAGGGATGTAGGTATGTGTGTGCGTGTATACATACATACATACACCTATATTTGCGTGTGCGTGTATATATATATGTATAGATACAAAATATATATATATATATATATATATATATATATATATATATATTTATATATATGCATGAATATATTTATGCATATTCATAAATGTGTTCATATGAGTACGAGTCTATAGTGGTCCCTTGTAATCTAATGTACTACCTAGATATCAAAGGATGTAAACAAAGAGGAAAAATGTGGAAATGGACTCAATAAGGCACTTTATTATTGTCTTTAACTTGAGTTCTGGTACCTCCTTTGGCAATTCTGGTGCCAGGCTATAAGGGCTCTTGACCTTCTCTTTCATTACATCAGTTATATGCAAAGGAGGGACCTGACTTCCATATGGACCTTGCACAAGCCAGCACTCTATAGAGGACACTCCAACACCTCTGCAAAACAAAGAAACAACAGAGGAAATTACACTAACTATATATGTAGAAAAGGTATGAATAAAAATGAACATCTTCACAGTACAAAAGATATATTTGACTGGTTTCGATCTTCGCCAGAAATACATAGATCAGCGAGATTACAAAGCATATCAGACTTGGGCTGAAGGATTACTCGACGTCCGTGGCCTGTCGCTCATTACCCGCATAATTGTTCACGCGACCTTTTATAATTTGAAGCTCGCCGATGCGGTGTTTACATTCTCCTCAGTAGCGATGTATTTTTTGTTTACTCATCCCTCTATGGTACGCTTCTGCCTGCTTCCAGTTCGGTAGATGTCGACCTTCATCTACGAGCACCACCATAGCGTTAGAAGTTTTGTGGTGCCGGACGTCAGTATGATATTCACTGCTGCTGTTGCTTGAAACCGCGAACTGTTTTACCCTAATATGCATTATCACATTAGCTGCAAGGCATGAGGTATACGGCGCTGCCATGGTCGTTAGCGTTGGCTTTCTGTCTCGTGTTATAACTTTTATCCTTACTGTATTACCAAAATATCTACCGATCGGCTCAATTGCCGGTAATATGAACCTCAGTCTCGAAAAGAGTGGCTGTGGAGGTGAGTGTTTCAGCACCAGTTCATGAATGATGGCTCTTCAAGGTACAAATCCACGGCCACTCATGAACAGCGAATGCCACAAATAGTGTGTATTTACACACACACACGCGCGCGCGCGCGCGAGCGCACACGCACACGTACACACACACACACACACACACACACACACACACACACACACACACACACACACACACACACACACACACACACACACACATATATAGATAGATACATACATACATACATACATACATACATACATACATAGAGGGAGAGATAGAGAAGGAAAGAGACATGTACATATGCCACATGCTGCTTCATAAATAGAGCATTAGAGGCGAATTATAGTGAAGAGCAATCAGCTTTTCCAAAAAGCAGTAAATACCAAAGGAAGAATTTCTGTTTATGATATCAGTTTCTGGTTATTACATTTTTTTAGAGACAAGAAGAGAACAGAAAACTGACTTACCTGCATAAAACGTTTTCGAGAATAGCATTACCTTTTTAACCAATGGGAGTAATAATAAAAAGCAATTAAAATTTTGCTAGGTTACGCCTAATTGGCTGAGTGAAATAAAAAAAGGTGAATGAGAACGAAAATAAATGTAAAGAGAATGCAAATTCATGCATATTTAAGTTTTATCAGGGCAGAGAAATATACAGTAAAAATGCATCCGGGTCAGCCAAAGAATACTAACTAATGGAATCAAGTAATGAAATTCACTGACTGATGATAGATATAGTGAAGAGAGAGAGAGAGAGAGAGAGAGAGAGAGAGAGAGAGAGAGAGAGAGAGAGAGAGAGAGAGAGAGAGAGAGAGAGAGAGAGAGATAGCAAGAGAGAGAGAGAGAGCAAGAAAGTAAGAAAAGCGAGAGATTAATACAAACAGAGAATGAGATAAAACAGCGATGGGTAAATGCACACAGATAGACAGAAATACATGCACATATACACAAACGCATATTGTGAGAAGCAAACGTATGCAAACTGACTGATCAAGATGCAAACAGGGACAAAATACAAGTACGTATTTGTCTACCAGTTAGCGCTCTCACGTCTCTCAAATTTACCCGAATAAGCAGGTCTGATTCACATAACAGATAGCTTCCAAGGCGAAATCCAAACAAGACGACCGTTCCTTGAATCTGGTCTCATTTAGGACAAACATCGGTAAACATTGTACTGTTTTTTTCTTTCTTTCTTTCTTTCTTTCTTTCTTTTTCAACTATGTACTTAATCAAAGTGCAGAAGGCTAGATTGCATAGAGGGAGTCTCTGTTGAAACCGGCGGCGCAGAAGCAGGCTAAATGCGTCATCGGAACAGAGAGAGAGAGAGAGGATGATAGAGAGAGAGCGAGAGAGGGAGAGAGAGAGAGATAGCTATAGAGAAAGAAGATACATATATACAAAGATAGAGAGATAGATAGAGAAAGAGAGAGAGAGAGAAGGAGAGGGAAAAATACAGAGAGAAGGAGAGTGAGAGAGAGATGGATGGAGAGAATGAGAGAGAGGAAAGGGGGAGAGTTATAAACCAGACACACACACGCACATCTATTCATCCTCGTTATATACCCCCCCTCTCTCTCTCTCTCTCTCTCTCTCTCTCTCTCTCTCTCTCTCTCTCTCTCTCTCTCTCTCTCTCTCTCTCTCTCCTTCTCTCTCTTCTTCTGACTTTTTTCCCCTTTTATTTTTTTTTCTATATTCCTTATTACATCTTTGATTCTCTATTTTTCCTCTTTTTCTCTATACCTTATTATTTCTTGATTTCCTATTTTTTCCCCTCTTATTCTTTTTTCTCTTTGATTCCCTGTTCTTCCTTATTCTTTTTTTTTTCTCTATTCCATACTATGTCTTGATTTCCTAGTTTCCCTTTCCTTTCCTTTTTCTCTATTCCTTATTGATTCTCTATTTTTTCCTCCTGTCTTTTTTTTTTCTCTTTTCCCTATCATGTTTTAATTTCCTATTTTTCCCTTTCCCTTTTTTCTATTCATCATTTCCCATTCCCCCCCTTGTATCCTCTTTTCTCCATTCTTTATTGCTTCTTGATTTCCCCCTTTCTTCCTTTTGTCTCCTGTCCTCCTCTCGTATCCACCTCTGCTGGCGACTTTTCAATTAATCAAGCAAATGTTTACATAAACCAACACAACCTTATTTTTTTTCTCCTTCATCTATGAATGTCAGACATATTAAAAGGAGAGATAAGAGTTACGAAACCGGGTACTTTAAAAAAAATGAAGAAAAAACTGTGACAGGATACGTAGAGAGAGAGGGGAGGGGGGGTGGAGAAAAAGAGAAAGAGAGAGAGAGAGAGAGAGGGAAGAAGGAGAGAGAAGGGGGGGAGAGAGAGAGGGGGGGAGAGAGAGAAAGAGAGAGAGAGAGAGAGGAGAGAGAGAGAGAGAGGGGAGAGGAGAGAGAGAGAGAGAGAGAGAGAGAGAGAGAGAGAGAGAGAGAGAGAGAGAGAGAGAGAGAGAGGTAGAGAGAGGGAGAGAGAGAATAAAAGTAAATACTCGTATGGTATGTGAACTAAAGAGTATGTACACAAACTGTGTTAACAACAGATTGTATAACCAATGAGAAAAAAGAGTATCTACAGCCTGTGATTATTCGTCTTAGTAAAAGATTTATTGTCTTCTCTATGGTACTTAAGCAGAAGATTTGTAACTCTGATAGCAGCTGAGAGGCAGAGAGAGAGAAAGGGTGGGAGTGAGGGAGGAGGGAGAGAGAGAAGGAGGGCGAGGAAAAAAGGTGGGAGTGAGGGAGCGAAAGAGAGAGAGGAGGGGGAGATAGAGCAAGAGAGAGAGTTGGGGGAAGACAGACAGAGAGAGAGAGTTGGAAAGAGAGAGAGAGAAGGGAAAAAAGAGAGAGAGAGATAGAGTTACAAACAAGATAAGACTAGAGAAATGGAAAGAGCGAGAGGAATTAGGGGAGAGATAAAATGCACGAAACAATTAGAAAGATATATGTAGACAGAGAGAAAAAATAACAGCCAACCAGCCAAATAGACAAGAATACATAAAAAACAAAAGAACAAACAAAAGGAGAACAAAGCAAAACAAAAAAGGGAAAAAAGACAAAGAGAACAGAACAGAAACGACAGTGGTCACAAAAAAATAATAATAATAATAATAAAATCATAAATCTTTCAAACCTCTTGTCAAACGGTTCCTTCAGTACATACATCTCTTCAAGAATATTTTCCTGCGTAAGACTTATGTCTAGTCATTCCTGAATTGCAAA
>NC_051411.1:8493135-8498135 GCF_015228065.2 Penaeus monodon
CTATTTTCTATAATTATTACTGTTATTGCGATTATTATTATTATTGTCATTGCTCTTGTTTTTATAGTTACTATCACCATTATTATTATTTTATATATTTTAACGATAATGAAAAATAAAATCCTAATAATTGAAGCCTCCCCCCCCCCCCTCAAAAAAAAGAAAATAAATAATAATAATGATGATAATAATAATAATAATAATGATAATAATAATAATAATAATAATAATAATAATAATAATAACAATAATAATAATAATAATATATAATAATATATAATAATAATAATAATATAATAAATAATAAAAGTAATAATAATAATATAACAATAATATAATAATAATAATTAATAATTTAATAATAATAATAATAATTAATAATAATAAGAAGAAAATAAATAATGAAGAATAATAAATGAAATAAGTAAGTAATAATGATGATAATGATTAAGATAATGATAATAATAATAATAATAACAACAACAATAAGAACAATAATGCACAGATAAACAAATACACAAATAAACAGTAACCATAATTATCTATAAGGCAACGAGCTTCTACTAAACGCAAAATATAATTCTACAAATCGAACGCACAAATTAGCCAAATGCGCAATGCAACTGATTATTTTGCAAGAGTGGCGGCTTGCATTGATGATAAATTACCTTGGAGAATAGCACACACTCCATCACCTCAAAATGGCTGTTGTAACAAGGTAATTACATAGCTTTCTCATCAATTAATTGTAATTTTGCTGCTCTTTGGGACGCGCCGGAACTGGAGGCGGGGGGAGGGGGGGGGGGGTCGCGCTGGGGAATTGTTTGTGTGATACTGTTTTTTATATACAGATATATATATATGTATATATATATATATATATATATATATATATATATATACATATAGACATATATTTATGTATGTATGTATGTATGTATGTATGCATGTATGTATGTATGTATGTATGTATGCATGCATGCATGTATGTATATAAGTATACATGTATATGTTTCCATATCCACACACCACACACACACGCACAAATATATATATACATATATATATGAATAAATATATATATATATATATATATATATATATATATATATATATATATATAAAAGACTGCCGCGATGGTCCGGTGGTTAGAGCACTGGACTCCGACCTTCATGGTCCCGAGTTCAACTCCTCGCTGCGGCAGTCGTAAATATGCCTGTGCTGCGACTGCTGCCTCGAGCCTGATCTCACGGCGAGAAAACGACATATCGCCTTGAGAAATCAAATGCAGGTGTCGTAGGGGAAGTCGCCGCCATGGCACAGATGTTAAACGCGCCGAACCGCAGTTGATTAAGAAGGGCATCCAATCAAGCAAGGGTGAGACTGCCAAATATCCTCTCAAATAATGAATTGAGAGAGGCCGATTTCCTGTAGTGGAATAACTGGCTTTTGAAAAAAATAAAATAAATAAATAAAATAAAATAATATAATATATATATATATATATATATATATATATATATATATATATATATATAATATATATACGCATAGATAAATATTTAGACAGATAGATGGACAGATAGATAGAAAGACGAATGTATAAAATGAGAGATAGATAGATAGACAGACAAAATGCAAACACATTTAGACACAGATTGAAATGTTTAAAGAGAGAGACGTATCTATGTTCATACGAACGTGTATGACTGAAGGGCGAAAACATAACAGAGTCTGACCAAGACGATCGAATCCCCTTCGGCAGAGTCGATCTTTCTTTCTCCTATACGTTAAAGAAGACCCATAAATCCCATGTCCCATCCCGGCCCATTACTCCCACTCGTATACTTGCTGCACCACCGTCAAGAAGGCTGATTGGCGCCGCCTTTCATCTCTCTTTCTCTTGTCCAAGTCTGCAGAAGTCGAGATTTTATCGGCTGAGTTTCTGGGATTTTCTTTTCCCAAACACCGTGTTGGATCCCTTTTCACTAACGGGTGTCTTTGATCTGATCCTCCAGATCATTTTCGAGCATGGAAGGTTTTCTTCTGATGAATATTAGCTCCTTCGTTCACAGCAGAGTTCTCCGGTTTTTTGTGCTCTTTTCTCGATGATTCTCCTTGAATAATTATCTAAATACATATCTCCTTCAAGATGGAGAGTTTAGCATGCCGTTTTCTCAACCACTCAATGTGTCCAGAAACCCTCATGTACACTTTCTCTTCCCCTTATTCGCCCCACGTCAAAAGAGTGTTCAGTAGCCTTCTTTAGAGATATCGCCATCCTACGTACTTTACAGTCTTGAAATTATCTGGAACATTTTCCCCCAAATTCATTTTTTTAGATCATTATGATAAGAAAAAAAAACTATTTTGAAAGGGCTGCTCTGCCATCGTACGAAAATTATGGACAGAAGTCGCGTCGTGAATGAATGAACCCTTGAAACCTTCCGAACCCAAACGAGAAGGTTACATTATTTGGTAGTTCGAGACGGATTTCGAAACAAGCTCGACCGTGACTCTACATCCATGGAGACCAAGACTAAGATGTGACGATAGTAATTTACATAAACAAGGGTTCTTCAACGTACAGGTCGCGAACTGGTGGTTAGTGAGTCGCAATCTCTCATTAGAAAAAAATATTGATATGGAATTGTTAGATAATATATAACAGATTTATGTAGACGGACATGGTGCAATGTGCATTACGCAAGCAGATGACTTTCTGTGTGTGTGTGCGTGTGTGTGTAGGTGGTATGCATGTATGTGTATATATATGAATATTTATGTATGTGTGTGTCCGCATTCACACTCAACTGTGTGCGAGCATATACACACACACGTGAAACAGAGACGTGGAGAGTGAGTGCGTGTATTTGCCTCCGATGCATCATTCCCGTTTGGTATAAAGGTTGTGATTGATCAGTAACACTGAATCAAATGGAAACAATACATATTGCATTATTGTTTTATTCAATTTATACCGTGGAAATTAATTATCAAAACATTTATATCACAAATGTATATACCTACTGGTTTATTCGCAACTGTAAAAGCAATATATATTGACACAAATGCTGCCGAATCAATTGAGTTAAAAATAAAAGTCTGTTAGAACTGTTAATCTATACACGGCAAACTGCATGTACTCACGAAATATACACACATGTGCGCACGTTCATTCATGTACACCATTTTCATTGCAGAATTTATCACCGACATTAATGATTACGCATGCATTTTATACTTTCTTTCGTGGAGGTTACTTCATCATTTTACACAGAAATAAATCTGCATTGACAGTGTTATCTGAGAGCGTCATTTCAGGCAGCCTTTATGAGACCACTCCAAGTACCAGAAGAGTTAAAAGGCATCTGTGAATATGCAAATACATATGTATATATGTATGTATATATGCATGTATGTGTGTGTGTGTGTGTGTGTGTGTGAATCTATTAATATGCAAATACATATGTATATGTATATATGTATATGCATATATATGTGTGTGCGTTGTCTGTGTGTATATATATATATGTGTATGTGTGTGTGTGAGTGTGTGTGTCTCTCTCTCTCTCTCTCTCTCTATATATATATATATATATATATATATATATATATAGATAGATAGATAGATAGATAGATAGATAGATAGATATAGATATATATGTATTATGTGTGTGTATAGATAGATATATACATATCATAATCACGCACACACACACACACACACACACACACACACACACACACACACACAACAAACAAACAAACAAACACACACACACACACCACAAACACACACACACACACACACACACACACACACACACACACAAACACACAATATACACATATATATATATATATATATATATATATATATATATATATATATATATATATACATATATGACTCTCAATCTTCGATTAGATCATCACGGGTTGAAGTGTTAAGATCATTACAATAGCAATATTGTCCATAATTAGTCTCCTTCACTTTATCTTATCTTTTCATCCTAATTAATTCGTAGTTCACGCACTTCAGGTTATCAGTAAAAGCTGATGGAATGAAATTATATGAAATCCTAATAAATTTTGACTTAAAGGTTATGTTTCTTATCATTTTAATTTTTGTTATTATCATTATTACCAATAATGATAATGATGTTTTATTTTCATTATGATTATTTTTATCTTTTTTTGTTGTT
Source organism: Penaeus monodon (assembly GCF_015228065.2). NCBI lineage: Eukaryota > Metazoa > Arthropoda > Malacostraca > Decapoda > Penaeidae > Penaeus > Penaeus monodon. Next base: position 8,497,344 of record NC_051411.1, read on the forward strand.
GTTGTTGTAAGTTTGTTGTTTTAATTGCAATTATGGTTATCATTATTAGTATTTTTATTGTTATCATCAATATATATTTGTTAATACTACTATGATATTAGTTTTTATCATTACTGCCATAATAATAATTATTATTATTACCAATATTATTGGTGTTGTGATCACCATTATCATTACCATTATCACTGTTGTTATCATGATCATTATTATCATCATTGTCATCATCATACCTATTATCATACTAATTATCATTACCATCATTGTCATTATTATCTTTATTATTATGTTATTATCATTATCATCTTTATTATTATCAAAAATCAAAAAAAAACATAAAAAATACCCTTATCATTATTACCATTTTCATTATTACCATCATCATCATTACCATCATTGTTATTATTTTTTTATCGTTATCACCATAATCATAATCATTATAGAAAACACTAAAGGACTTATTTAAAAGGATTTATTTTAAGACCTCATCATCAAAGTTTCAACATCTTAAGGACATCTTGATATCGTTCCTGCAATTGACACAAATTTCATTGGCAAGTGCATCTCCTTCTCAATATACTTTATGCAAATATTTACTAATTACTCTAATGGGTGTACAATAGTTCTTACAACTCGCTCGTTTGTTTTATTAATCAATTACCGGCTTTCAACCCTTTAATCTATTAATGCATGCCTTAATCAACCTACTTTGTAATCTATCTTTGTAATCTATGTTCAGCCTGATGAGCCTATGTAACCATTGTTCTTCGTGAACGTTGTTATAAATGAACAAGC
>NC_051411.1:8503135-8510635 GCF_015228065.2 Penaeus monodon
CGGCATCACCATCCTCATCTATCCTCACCACCATCCCTCTCTATCCTCACCACCATCCCTCTCTATCCTCACCACCATCCCTCTCTATCCTCACCACCATCCCTCTCTATCCTCACCACCATCCCTCTCTATCCTCACCACCATCCCTCTCTATCCTCACCACCATCCCTCTCTATCCTCACCACCATCCCTCTCTATCCTCACCACCATCCCTTTCTATCCTCACCACCATCCCAAGCCTATCCTTTCATCCCATGAGCTTCACGTTGTATGTCGCGTCAGCTACGCTAATCCAAGGCGATAATTGAGAGCCCACTCGCTGGCAACATTTCACGCTTATATACCAAGAATTTAGATGAACTGGCAACCCCCCTTTTTTCTCCTCATTTCGTATTTATTGTATTTTTTGTTGGAAGGTTCTCATGTCTCACGATAAGATTTATTCAGTTATAACGAAAGTTAGACGAGATAGTCTGAGAGCCAGCATAGAAATAACGATATTAACAGTAACAAGTACAGCAGTGGAACAAAAATAAACCGTACGCTTAACAGCCAAACATATCAGTACATGTATATAATCTAGTAAATATCTAGAAATTAAAAACGGGAAAGAGCTAAAAATCCATACACAAGGACAAGAAATTGCTTTATAAGTTCCACACGCCACTTTTATGGTCAATAGGTCCAACATTATGCAAATTTAATGGAAGGCTGTATGTCCACATAATATTGCCTATGAGCAGGACAAACTCTACATTTATTTTACCCTGAAGTGTTTATACAGAATTATTATCCTTTTCTTTCTTTCTCTGTATTTCTTTATTTTTTGAAGTCTAAAGTGCAGGTGTGTGTGAAGAAGCGTTAGTTTTAAGTGATGTTTGTGCAGAGTTAACTGCGTATTTTCTCTCTCTCTCTCTCTCTCTCTCTCTCTCTCTCTCTCTCTCTCTCTCTCTCTCTCTCTCTCTCTCTCTCTCTTTCTTTCTCTCTCTCTCCCTCTTCCTCCCTCCCTCCTCTCTCTCTCTCTCTCTCTTCTCTCTCTCTCTCTCTCTCTCTCACTCTCTCACTCTCTCCTCTCTCTCTCTCTCTCTCTCTCTCTCTCTCTCACTCTCTCACTCTCTCTCTCACTCTCTCTGTCTCTTTCTCTCTTTCTCACCTCTTAAATACGCAAATGTAAATATAAATGTATTTATGTAAAGAATAACCATTGTAATTTAATGGAATAAAATGTTTTGACTTTGACTCTCTCTCCCTCTCCCCTCTCTCTCTCTCTCTCTCTCTCTCTCTCTCTCTCTCTCTCTCTCTCTCTCTCTCTCTCTCTCTCTCTCTCTCTCTCTTTTATTCTGTTTTACTCGCTGTTTTTACTCAAAGAACTTTTCCATCTCCTTCCCTACGAATATATGTTATCACATTTACTATCATTATTATTATCTTCAACCGATATCAGTCCAGAATAAACCCCTACTTTTGTCTCAACCTGTTTTTTGTTTTCTGTTTTTTTTTATTTCGTGTCTTATCTTCATCTAATGCAAAAGTACGAAGAAGTACTTAAATATAACCATTATCATCTACCCACGTCTGTACTGTACTACCTCGTTCGTACCTGAAACCGATGTAGAAAGTATGGCATTTGTATGCATAAAGGGAGTGCCACAGTAAGAGAGTATAGGCACGCTCAAAGGCCCAATCAGAGAGGGCTAAATTCCTGTGTACAATTAGGATAATCACCTATCCCAGTGTTGCATGTGCAAATTGCAACGTTGTCGGATTTCAGGCAGCAATTAGCATATCATTCCGAGTTAGATAAAGTCAAGTGATATGACTTTAATGACCTTTATTGTATAGGATTTTAAGCTATTGATGAAAGTACGATATTGACAACAATTATTGAGACTAATTAGCAATCCCTTTAAGTATAAAAGGATTTTTTTTATTTTCTCTAAATCGAAATTTGTTTTTTCGCTTTTTGTTTTTTGTTTTGTTTTTTTCTTTTCCTTTTTCTGCTTTCTCTCTTTCTATTCTGTACACTGGATCCTTACATGTGTTATGTTTTCCGTTGTGCTAGTGGAAATTGCTATCATGTTCTGGCAATGACTGTCTTGATGTTTTGTGTTCCTGTTCTGGAATTTGACGCTATTGTTCTTTTTTTGCAACATGATAAACGTGTAAATGAGTATCATATCTCAATATACAATCTATTTTTGCTTCTTGTTTTCTTTTCCTTCTTCTTCTTCTTTTCTTCTCTTTCTCCTCCCGCTTCTTCTTCCTCTTCCTCTTCCTTTTCTTCTTCCGCTTCCTTTTCTTCTTCTTGTTCTTCTTGTTCTTCTTCTCCTTCTCCTTCTCCTTCTCCTTCTCCTTCTCCTTCTCCTTCTCCTTCTCCTTCTTCTCCTCCTCCTCTCCTCCTCCTCCTCCTCCTCCTCCTCCTCCTCCTCTTCCTCCTCCTCCTCCTCCTCCTATGTTTATGACAGTGATGATGGTAAGAGTAATAGTGATAATAATAATAATAACGATGATAATTAGATGAAGAAAAATAACAACAATTATGATGGTAATAATAATAATGATAATAGTAAGAACAACAACACCAGTAATAGTAATAATGATAATAAAGATAATGAAAATAGTGATGATGGCGAATCTAATAATGATGATGATAATGATGATGACTAATGATGATGATAATGATGATGATGATGATGTGATGATGATGATGATGATGATGATGATGATGATAATAATAATAATAATAATAATAATAATAATAATAATATAATAAGGATGATGATGATAACGATGATAAAAAGATTCTTAATAATTATGGTAATGATGACAATAAAACCATTAAGTGCATTTCATCTCCACGTAATTATTTTTTCCAAAATATTCCGATTAGATTACCAGATGAGTTATCAGATACGATTAAAAATGACCTTAATTACCGGAAACATAAAAAAAAAATCAATTTCCCATCAAGAGAAAAGTTCAAAAGCGTTAGTGATTGAAAGGAAAACGAATAAAAAATAAAAAATAAAAAAAAATTGTCCTTCAGTCACTCGATTTCTTGTTTGTTTGTATGTTTTTTCTTTTTCTTTTTCTCTGAGATTTTAAAAAAAAAATTCATATTATTATCATATTTCTTGTTGTTATATTATCATTATTATTATTATTATTATTATCATTATCATTATTACTAGAGAGAGAGAGGGAGGGAGGGAGAAAGAGGGAGGGAGGGAGAAAGAGGGAGGGAAGGAGGGAGGAGAGAGGGAGAGAGAGAGGGAGGGAGGGGGAGGGAGAGAGAGAGAAAGAGGGAGGGAAGGAGGGAGGAGAGAGGGAGAGAGAGAGGGGGGAGGGGGAGGAGAGAGAGAGAAAGAGGGGGAGGGAGGGAGGAGAGAGGGAGAGAGAGAGGGAGGGAGGGGAGAGAGAGAAAAAAAAAGAGAGAGAGGGAAAGGGAGGAGAGAGGGAGGGAAGGAGGGAGGGAGAGATACATAGAGAAAGAGAGACAGAGAGAGAAAGGAGGGTGAGGAAGATGATAATATTGATGATGATGATGGTGATCATCATCATCATCATCATCATCATCATCATCACCATCATCATCATCATCATCATCATCATCATCATCATCATCATCATCATTCATCATCATCACCATCATCATCATCATCATCATCATCATCGTCATCATCATCATCATCATCATCATCATCATCATCATCATCATCATCACCATCATCATCATCATCATCATCATCATGAGGAGAAGGAGGAGGAGGAGGAGGAGTAGGAGGATAATGAGGAAGAATAAGGAGCAGAAAGAAAAAGAGACAAACAGGGACTAGAGAGAGAAAAAGAAAAAAAGCGAGAGAGACAGAAAAAAATATATATATATAAAAAAAACAAGGACAGACAAAAAAAAAAACAAAAACGAAAGAAAAAAACACACACAAACACACAGTAAAGAAGATAACGAATATTTCTTCATCTTCTTTTCTCAAATCACAGGAAATGAGTCGCAAAAAAGGCAAGAAAGGAATTGCAGGAATGCCTTGCAACGAGAGGAGAGAGAACGACCCACTCCCCCTGATTATTCACGGAGAAAAAGCTAGAGCAAGAACGAGGCAAATTAGGCTAAGTAATTCACTCACTGTACCTCTCCTCACTCTCCTCACTCTCCTCACTCTCCTCACTCTCCTCACTCTCCTCACTCTCCTCACTCTCCCTCACTCTCCTCACTATCCTCACTCTTCTCACCCTCCTCACTCTCCTCACTCTCCTCACTCTTCTCATGCTTTTCACTCCCTTCACTCTCCTCTCTCTTCTCACTATCCTCACTCTTCCCTCCTCACTCTCTCACTCTCCTCCTCTCCTCTCCTCACTCTCTCACTCTCCTCACTCTCCTCACGCTCTTTCACTCTCCTCACTCTCCTCACTCTCACTCCCTCACTCTCCTCACTCTCCTCACTCCTCACTCTCCTCACTCTCCTCACTCTCCTCACTATCCTCACTCTTCTCACCCTCCTCACTCTCCTCACTCTTCTCATGCTTTTCACTCCCTTCACTCTCCTCACGCTCTTCACTCTCCTCACTCTCCTCACTCTCCTCACGCTCTTCACTCTCCTCACTCTCCTCACTCTCCTCACGCTTTTCACTCCCTTCCCACTCTCCTCTACTCTCCTCACTATCCTCACTCTTCTCCACTCTCCTCACTCTCCTCACTCTTCTCACGTTCTTCACTCTCCTCACTCTCCTCACTCTCCTCACTCTCCTCACTCTTCTCACTCTCTTCACTCTCCTCACTCTCCTCACTCTTCGCACTCTCCTCACTCTCCTCACTCTTCTCACGCTCTACACTCTCCTCGCTCCCCTCACTCTCCTCACTCTCCTCACTCTCCTCACGTTCTTCACTCTCCTCACTCTTCTCACTCTCCTCACTCTCCTCACTCTTCTCACTCTCCTCACTTTTCTCACTCTCCTTACCCTTCTCACTCTCCTCACTCTCCTCACTCTTCTCACGCTCTTCACTCTCCTCACTTCCTCACTCTTCTCACTCTCCTCACTCTTCTCACTCTCCCCACTCTCTTCACTCTCCTCACTCTCTTCACGCGCTTCAATATCCTCACTTTCTTCACTCTCCTCACTCTACTCCCTCTTCTCACTCTCCTCACTTTTCTCACGCTCTTCACTCTCCTCACTTTTCTCACTCTCCTCACGCCTCCCTCCTTTTACCTTCCTTCTTCTTCCTTTTCTTCTTCCTTCTCCTTCTCCTCCTCCTCCTCCTCCTCCTGATCCTCCTTCTCCTCTTCCTCCTCCTGATCCTCCTCCTCCACCTCCTTCTCCTCCTCCTCCTCCTCCTCCCTTCCTCCGAATATAATAATAATGATGACTATGACAATAATAATAATAATAATAATAATAATAATAATAATAATAATAATAATAATAATAATAATAATAACAATAATAATAATAATAATAATAATAATAATAATAATAATAATAATAATAATAATGGTGATGGTGGGTTGGGAGCCACTAGCAATGATTGTCTAAACAAGTACTCCCCTGGGGAGGGATCACTGCTTAGCCGCCCCAGTATAAAGACTTAGGAGGCTACATGATGCCCACGGGGCGTCGAGTGGTGCGTCAAGCACCGTGCCCGCGGGGACGTGGAAATGCCAGTTGGTGATTGGCGCGGGATGTCCAGCTTCTTCGCAGTGAGGCTGAAATGTATCCTGCTTCTGAAGTGAGAGTAGGAAGTGGGTGATGAAGCGTCGCCCGTCACATGGATCAACACGGGGCGCATTCCTCAGGGCAGAACTAAGTCTAACTCTTCCATTTATCAAAATCCGCTAGGTTACTAGGACGGGAAATTTCCCACCCCTGGCCCTGCGGTTCGGCCATCTTGTACTATCAATCAAAAGAAAACAAGACTTAAATGGACAAGGGAAGAGTATAATGAGGCAATGTACTGCTTTTGCTATGCACTCAAGGAGCCTGCTGCAGAAGTTGTGAGCATATTTCTGTTAGTGTTCCATTTGCCTCAAACTTCAATCACCCTAGGTAGCTGGTAGTGACTCGGTGTTTGATTTTAATTAGCAGATCTAAAAAAAATAATAATAATAATAATAATAATAATAATAATAATAACACAACAACAACAAAAAGAAAGAAAAACAAGGAAAAATTAAATAATTGTTTTTTTTTGTTTGTTCGTTTGTTTGTTTTTTTTAATACGAAAGGCATAAGATCATTAAAAGTATTGAACTTCATGAAAGCAAAATTTTAGTCAACCAAAAAACAGCAAAAGATCAATTAAAAAATCAGCCGGTCTTTTTTCTTTTCAAATCATAGAATATAGGCGAGTGACACGTGTGCGAATTCACCGGAAAGAACTTGATGAAAATACATGAAAAAAAAAAATAAAAAATCTGATAAAAATGGTTAAAAATATGAAACGCAAAGGACTGGGGGATAGAAAATGGAATTAAGGTTGTTAATGTTTTTGAGAAGAAAATGGCAAGGGATTTAATAGGGGGGACTGACGAAAAGGTTATATCGAGTGAGATTAATTTATCAAAAGGTAGAGGGTGAGAGACAGATTTATATGGGGTGTGAAAATCTGTCTATCTATCCTTTATTAGTCTATTGACTCTCTCTCTCTCTCTCTCTCTCTCTCTCTCTCTCTCTCTCTCTCTCTCTCTCTCTCTCTCTCTCTCTCTCTCTCTCTGTGAGTGTGTGTGTGTGTGCGTGTGTGTGTGCTTGTGCGTGTGCGTGTGCGTGTGCGTGTGCGTGTGCGTGTGCGTGTGCGTGTGCGTGTGCTTGTGCGTGTGCGTGTGCGTGTGCGCGTGTGTGTGTGTGTTGATGGAAATGAGGAACATCCCACGCACCAGCTAAAAGTTAAAATACTGAACCATACGGACATCTCGCTATTTACAAAAATGACCCGTAGGACAGTACAGAAGAAGGTGCAAGAGCGTTACCGTGGAATATATTCCGGCGTAGGAGTGGCAAATTGGAAAAGATGAAGAAGAAAAAACGTCGCCATTGCATCTGAATTAAATATCATCTTTCGAAAAAAATATATATATATTCAGAGAACGTGAATTTCCACATTTAGTTTGAACTTACTTTAAATCTATTCTCAATTTTCTTCTTAAGAAATTCTGTCCTTAAAATTTACCTTGATCTTCACTTATATATTTCCACTTAAGACATTTTCTCCCTAAAAATCTACCTTAATCTTCTCGCACCTGTTTATATCTACTTAAGAAATTTTCTCCCTAAAAATCGACCTTAATCTTCTCGGACTTTCGTATTTCTACCTAAGAAATTTTCGTACACTAACCAAAATCCACAATAATCTACCCCAAACTTCCCACTTTCCCATAAATCTACTCTTACCATCTACTTATCTACCCGAGTCCAACTACTAGAAATAACCAATTATAGGCAGCTAACCCATTAACTTTCAGTAATTTTTCCTGTTTTTTTTTGTGTGTGTGT
>NC_051411.1:8535635-8545635 GCF_015228065.2 Penaeus monodon
ATAATAACAATAAGAAGAATGATAATAATAATAACCAGTAATAATTATTATCATTATTATTATCTGCATCATCATCATTGTTTTTGTTAATGTTATTATCATAGTTATTATCATTGCTATTAAAGTTATCATTATCATGGTTAATATAATTCTATTATCATTGTTGCTATTTCTATCATCGCCATCATTATGATCTCCTCTATTATCATTGTTTCTATCATTCCTATCATATCATTCTCGGTATTATCGTTATCATTATCATTAATATTGTTATTGCTGTGGTTATTACTGCTACCGTTGTTATCATTATCATTCCTGTGGGTTATATCCCGAAGGTTTGTCCCACAACTGTTCTTATTTCTATCGTTGATATTCATGTAATTATAATTTATTATCATCTTTACCATCTTATTTCTGTTACCATAATGATGTTCATAATTGTTATAACCATTTTCACAATTATCATATTCATATCCATTTCATTTTTGTTATCATTATCAATGTTGTCCTTGCTACGATCATTAGGCTTGTGTGGAGCGAGCACTTGAGGGTAATCCGTCTTCTGAGTAAGTTTAAGATTCCTTAAGTATTCTGTGGTAACTTGGACACGCAAAGGAGTATTATGCGAGTCAATATACGGTGTTAGTTTCTTCCTATTGTGTTTTGGGTATTGCAAAACCACATTTCTCTTTCAACGTGTCTTATCGCATTGCGATAAAAACAAAGATTTGTGGTGTCGCGTCGGCGTGGAACTCAACTGTGGCAGTTTCTGAGAATGGAATGCTCGTCAGATTTTTTTGCAAAAAAGGTTGTTCCGAATCATTGACTTTTTTCCTTTTTTTTGTGGTAAATTGGATCGAAACGTTGACTCTCATTTCATGTTCATTTTCTTCTCTCAGTACAAACATTGGCTCTTCGGTTTTTTTTTTTTTTTTTTGAAACTAAGAGTCTTCCCTTAAATATAAGTTTCTGTTTTAAGATTTTTTAAAAGAAAATGGAAGAGAAAGGTTATGGGAATCTTGCAGTCCTCGTTGCCTGGGGGTAAACTAGTAAAATGCCTGTGCTGGTGCTAAGTCACACGAGCGACCGGCAGTGTAAGCTCCATATAAATTATTTCAATAAAGTCTATTCACATGAAGGGCAACTCCCTGTATTGCTAGCATGAATAGTTTCCAGGGTGTGCTTTTCCCCAGGAAGATACTTGCCACTGTGTCCACAGTTTAGTGTGCACAATGAAGACGGCCTCTCATGTGGACAGGACCCTACACGAGTTGTGGCCAAAGCAGCCGTTCCCCGAAGATCACGAGTCGAAATACAAAGGCCAAGCTGCGTACCATGGGCAGTGCAAGGACTTTAGATTCAAGCATTAGGTTATTTGCCCTACACGGTTCTACCTTTCACGTCCGATGCTCGGCTTTTACTGAACGACTTGTGAACAACGGTAGTGACACTGCACGAGTACAATCTGTCGGAAATTGCACAATGGTGTTGACTAACCGTGTTTCTCTCTCTCTCTCTCTCTCTGTCTCTTTTTTTTTTTTTTGTTGTGTGTGTGTGTGTGTGTGTGTGTGTGTGTGTGTGTGTGCGCGCGCGCGCGCGCGCGTGCATGTGTGCGTCCGTGTGCGTTTGCGTGTCTGTGTGCGTGCGTGTGCGTGCTGCAGCGTTAAGATGTTATAAATCATTTAACGTGCTCTTCAATTTTCCCCCCCAATTTTGTAAATACTTCAAAACGTTTTTATATACTTTTTTCATCTAATGTACTACTGTTGGCGTCACCTCCTCTTAGTTTTCTTCGTTTTAGTACCTTAAACTAAACGAGTTTCTTACCCGTTTTGTTTTACGTTTCATTGTATTATCATTACTATTATTATTGTCATCTATACTATCAACATTATAAACATAATCATTGTAATCATTATCATTACTACTATCATTATAATCATAATCATTATCATCATTGCAGTTTTCAAGTTAATTTTCTAAATATGAATATAACTTTTACTGTTATCTCATAACATCTTTTTCCTTATCAGCACACGAGCTCTTTCACGTGTATATGTCTATTTGTACTATTATTCTACTTTTTTATTCATTAAATCATCTGGCATTAAAGAAAATAAAAGTAAGAGATAGAAACTGCAGGAGGCAGAGGAGGAAGAGGTGGAGGAAGAGGAGGAAGAAGAGGAGGAAGAGGAAAAAATGGAGGTGGAGGTAGAGGTGGAGATGAAAAAAGAAAAGAAATGAGGAGTTGGAAACAAAGATGGAGATGAAGAACAAGGAGAAAAGGAGAGAAGGAAAAGTAAGAATAGGAGGAGAAGGAGAAGGAGAAGGAAGAAAAAAGAGAAAACAAAAAGACGAAATAGAAGAAATAAAAAAAATGTAAATCAGGAGAAGCATCAGTAGGAGGAGGAGCCATTTCGGAGGAGAGAGAGAAGAAAGATGACCAGAATAAGTAGAAAATAAAAAAGGAAGAAAAAAAAAGAAAATAAAAACAAGAAAAGCCCCTAGCTGGAATACAGAAAATTTCAAAAGTTACAACACAACTCTGTTACTCCCCCTTTGAGACTTCTCAATATATTCCCATTTCATCTCCTCGAGCTCAAAGTGACTGGACCCCCCCCCCCCCCCACACACACACACACTCATACTTTCCCTCATTGGTATTTCCTAAACACGATATCTTTTACACCCTTTACAATTTTCTTCTTCAGGCTATTCCATGTTTATCTCAAATCAATACCTCGCCGTGCCTTTGATTTGTATTTTTTTCTTTTTTTTTTTTTTTTTTTTTTTGCTTTCCCATTTCTTTTTAAAATGGGATACTTTCAACATTGTTCATTCCATTGTTGATAAACATTATACTACTGTTTGGGATTTAACAGTAATTTTAACGGAACTTTGTTTTACATAATTTACCACATTACAAATGATATTTCCATGTATAATAAACGTTTACTTTAGGTTTACATTCATTACAGTTTTCCTCGCAAGATTTACTCAAAATATTTTTTTTCAAACAAGAAGCTTGAAGATAAATCTTCGAGAATTTCTCACAGATATTCTATAAACGTATGAATACACAAATAATTGAACACATTTCTTTTATATATAAAGTTGTCAAAAGTGCGGTAACTGATCATTTTTATTTCAGTCAGTAATGTCAAATAACAACGTTCAGCACTATCTTTAATTAATACTATAACATTAATGAAAACTATATATCTATATTGATATCTATGTCATATTTATATTTATATACACTTTTTTTTATCTACCTACAACCTAGCAGGAGCTGACAATAAAAGCATTATCATATTTGCAGTTTTCAATCTAACAACAGACCTCATCTAAAAATCAAGCTTAGCCAGTCGATATAATCGCCTTACTAATTATTTTTTCTTGACCAGGAAGGAGAGGAAGAGGAAGAGAGGAAGAGAGAGAGAGAGAGAGAGAGAGAGAGAGAGAGAGAGAGAGAGAGAGAGAGAGAGAGAGAGAGAGAGAGAGAGAGAGAGAGAGAGGGGGGGGGGGGCAGAGGCAGAGGCAGAGACAGAGACAGAGATAGAGATAGAGACAGAGGCAGAGAGGCATGGAGGCAGAGGCAGAGGCAGAGGCAGAGACAGAGACAGAGAGATAGACACAGAGACAGAGAGATAGACACAGAGAGACATAGAAAGAGACAGCAGAGATAGACAGAGAAGAGTGTGAGATAGCAGAAGAGTGACAGGGACAGGGACAGGATGAGGATGAGAAACAGGATGAGGAAGAGGTCGAAGAGGAAATGGATGAGGAAGAGGAAGAGGAAGAGAGAGAGAGAGAGGGGGAGAGAGAGAGAGAGAGAGAGAGAGAGAGAGAGAGAGAGAGAGAGAAAGAAAGAGAAAGAGAGAGAGAGGTAAAACTAAAAAGAGAGATATAAACACAGACAAAGGCGGAGAGATAAAGATAAAGATAAATACATAAAAGATAGAAGCAGAGACAGAGACTCAGACAGAAAACCCGTGAGACAAACAGGCCGGCTATGAAACGAAAAAGAATCAATCGTAGCATTGCTTTACGTAACAGCGTCCTGTCAGTTATCATTCTCAACTACCCTGAAGCTTGAAGCAATAGGCTGTACTCTCGGCTTGGTATTTCAGTCATTTCTATTCTACATCATTTGCGATAATTCTAACGGAGGAAAAAATAATGAAAACTAAATGCCATTCCCAGGTACATCCAGAATCATTGTATTACAGTCATGATCTTGTGTATATATGGCAGAGAGAATATGGATGTAACAATACCAAGAAGAAAACACAAATAACTGTATAGTGCCGAAAAAATAAGTGATATAAATAAAAATAATAATCATAATCCACCGGGTTACTTCAATCAGCTTCATTTCAACTGCAGTTTCCCACTCTCTCTCTCGTCTTCACAATGCAGGGATATTAATCAAGGGACGAGTCTTGCGCTGCACAGAATACCGCCAGACTGACTTGCACAGTATGGCCGGGGCGGAGTAAACAACAGGGGGTCGAAACTGCTTGAACGAGCGGATGATTACTCTTGGCCTGCCCGCGAGTTTTCCGAGTGGGACGGCAGTGTGTTGTGGAGTTTGTTGTTGTTATTCTTTTTATGCTCGGTTCACATATGATTACGTGGAATGGATGCCTTTATTACCTTACTGTTCCCTTTTGCTGTGGATACAAGGCTCTATTCTCTGTTATTTTCTCTTTCGTTGGCCCTAATTCCTACCTACTGACCCCCCCCCCCCCGCTCCCCGTCAAAAGAAATCTTATGTGTGTGTGTGTGTGTGTGTGTGTGTGTGTGTGGTGTGTGTGCATGTGCATGTGCATGTGCATGTGCATGTGCATGTGTATGTGTATGTGCATGTGTATGTGTATGTGTGCAGTGTGTGTGTGGTGTGTGTTGTGCGTGTGTCTGTGCGTGTGTGTGCGTGTGTGTGTGTGCGTGTGCGTGTGCGTGTGTGTGCGTGTGCGTGTGTGTGCGTGTGCGTGTGCGTGTGCGTGTGCGTGTGTGCGTGTGCGTGTGCGTGTGTTGCCTACAAATTCTGTCAAATGTATTTCTGTACCTTTAATGGCGCATTTTTTCACGGAGGGGGAAGTCCTTTATTTGCCTATTACGTGTGGGGAGCGGGAATGCCTGTGGGTGTGAGTGTGGGTGTGCTTGTGTGACAAAGTCATCCTTTCCACCGTGATCTGTAAACTTGGATAATTAATTCACACGTTCCCAAAACTGCAGCCGAAAAAAGATGCCCTGATAACCACTGAACACACTGCTCCTTCATCTAATTCCTCGAAACAACCCAACTTTTAGCATTTTTTCCCCCCCGAGTCATATAGATATATTTTTTAATGCGTCTACCCCTACTATCCGCACGCCAGATTCAGGTCATATTAATCGCACAGTCTCAGTTGAAAGTCCTGGTTATGAACTGACTGAAGCTTCGACAATGCGAATCATCACCTCGGTATTTCGTTTCCTCAAAGATATCTGAAACGTGCTTTGAAAAATGTTTCATAGCAGCCGTCGTTTCATTAATTCTGTAGTTTTATCCAACTGTGGCAGATGGTTTTAAATATAGTCTTTTAACTTTAAATGGTCTTTTACACTTAGGAACACACTGATTAACACTTTGAGTTTTAACCAGTACAGAGTCTGAAGGACGTTAAGTTAGAATTGCACTTTCTCCGTATTGAGAAACTACCAAAGTGTTATCTTGACAACTTTATGAAACAAGTATAGTTACGCGGTTCTCCATCGAGCTTGTCTTTTTAATATGTCTAGTAAAGAAAATGGGGAATGGGAGCATGTAATTACAATGAGCATTACAGTCAAAAGTTTCCCCAAATGTTCGAGTTTTTTTTTTCGAAGTTCAAATGTCACGAGTAAAATGCCACATATTTCTCAGGGAGAGTATGAACAAAATTGGTCCGATTTTTTTTCTCTCTCTCTTTCTCTCCCTTGTTTCATTTTCAGTCGAGTTCTTTGTGTCTGTGGTGAAGGGAATGGAGAGAGGTTATTGTGCCTCCAATCTTTTCTTTCTTTCTTTCTTTCTCTCTCTCTCTCTCTCTCTCTCTCTCTCTCTCTCTCTCTCTCTCTCTCTCTCTCTCTCTCTCTCTCTCTCTCTCTCTCTCTCAAACTATATACCATTCTATCTATCTGCCTATCTACCTAACTGCCTACCTACCTAACTGCCTAACACACACACACATACACACACACACACACACACACACACACACACACACACACACACACACACACACACACACACACACACACACACACACACACACACACACACACACTCACACAATGAATATTGAATACTGAGAAGGATGCGCGTGTGTGTGTGTGTGTGTGTGTGTGTGTGTGTGTGTGTGTGTGTGTGTGTGTGTGTGTGTGTGTGTGTGTGTGTGTGTGTGTGTGTGTGTGTGTGTGTGTGTGTGTGCATGTACACGTACCTATGTGTACTTTTATGTGTATGTGTATATATAAGTGTACAAGTACATAAACGTATGCATGCATGTGTACATGTTCGTGTACATATACATGAACTTTTATATTTATGTGTACATGTTTGTGTGAGTGTAAGTGTATATAAGTGTACATGTAAGTGTATGTAAGTTTACATGTATGTGCCCGAGTACAGTACATGTTTGTGTATGTGGAGGTGGACGTGGGCGAGAGAGTGGGCGTACGTGTTTGCGTGTGTTTTCATGGACACGAGTCATGAATGAATGAATGAATAATGATGCCACACGATCCAATCCTGCAACATACACATCTTATATGTCCATCTTCTCTCACTTACGCATCTTTCCCCTTTTCTTTTCTTTTCCTCTTCATAAGGATTTCCGTTTCTTCTCTTCCCTTTTCCTTTCAATTTGTCTCTTCTCCATTCCCTTGACGTTGAGGTCATGAGCGCAGTCACTTGTTCGTTTCATGACGCGAGGGAACAGCATTAAACTTATTCAGGTCATGTGTACCGTCTCGTTCAAAAAGTCTGTGCAATGGCGTCCCAAAAGTGCCTGGAAACTGCACAACAAAGTGGATTGTGTCGGAGTTACTACTATCCGCATTTGGTTTGTCATTATTAGAATCCGGCGTCTCCTCGAAGCCACCACGACGTTCCGCTGGCCGGACGCACGCCCCGCGAGGCGAAGGTCACTCGTCGTCGTCGTCTTCCGCGGCGCCCACGGGCTCGCGGCCTCAGCCGTCGCCCGTGTCGGCTTCCTTCACGGGCAGCGGCAGGTGGGCCACGAGGGCGTTGGAGCCCTGCAGCCGCGGGTCGGCCATCCACGCCGGCTGCTGCGCCCCGGGGTGGTGCGCGTGGGGGTGCTCCACCCGCGCGAGGCTCCCAAGCGGGAACTGGTAGGCGTCGACGGGGCGGTGCAGCTGCTGCTCCACCCTGGCCAGGCCCTCGTGGCGGTGGTAGGCGTCCATCATGGGGTGCGACAGCGGGTGGTGCTCCATGCGCGACAGGTTCTCCAGATGCAGGTGGTAGTTGTCCACGGGCTGCTGCAGCGGCTGCTCCAGGCGCGCCATGCTGCCGTGGTGCGGGTGGTAGCTGTTGGCCGGCGGCGGCAGCGCCTGCTCGGGCCGCGACAGGTGCTCGCGCGCCTGGTAGTCGTCGGCGGGCTGCGCCACCGCCGGCTCCACGCGCGACAGGTCCTCCAGCTGGAGGCGGTACGAGTCGAGGTGGTCCTGCGACGGCTCCTCCTCCTTCGGCACGGTCTCCGGAAGGGACTGGCGCCGCGCCCGCCGCGCCGCCGCCGCCGCCGCCACCGCCGCCCGGTGCGCCTTCAGCTCGTCGTCGCTCATCTTCTCCCTCTCGCGGCGCCGCAGCTCGCGCCGGGCCTGCGCGGCGGCCGCGCGTCGCGCCCGCAGCTCCTCGTCAGACATTTTCTCGCGCTCTCTCCGCCGCGCCTCCCGCTGCGCCGCTGCGATGGCGGCCTTGTGTTCCCGCAGCTGTTCTTCCGTCATGCTCTCGCGGGCGCGCTTGCGGAGGTCCCTCTGCGCCGCCGCCACCGCCGCGCGCCGCGCCTTCAGCTCCTCCTCGCTCATCCTTTCCCTGGCGCGCCGCCGCAGCTCGCGCTGGGCGGCCGCGATGGCCGCCTTGTGCTCCATCAGCTGCTCCTCCGTCATGCTCTCGCGCGCCCGCTTGCGCAGCTCGCGCTGGGCCGCCGCCACGGCCGCGCGCCGCTGCTTGAGCTCATCCTCTGACATCCTCTCCTGCGCGCGGCGCCTCAGCTCCCGCTGCGCCGCCGCCACCATGGCCCGGTGGGCCGCCAGCTCCTCCGGCGTCATGTTCTCCCGCGCACGCCGCCGCAGCTCCCTCTGGGCCGCCGCCGCCGCCGCGCGCCGCGCCCGAAGCTCTTCCTCGCTCATGCTCTCCTGCCGAAGCTGCCTCCGCATCCTGCACAGCGCCGCCATCAGCGCCCGCTGAGCACGGATCTCCTCCTCCGTCATGTTCTCCCGCTTGAGGCGCCGGTACTCCTTCTTGATCTTCGCCGCCGCCTTCTGCCGCCGCTGCGCCGCCTCCTCGCTGGAGAGGTGGCCCTCCGGCGCGCAGTGGTCGCGCGAGTAGTCGGCCGCGCCCGACGGGGGGCACTCCTGGGGGCAGAGGGGCACGTAAGAGGGGGTCGGCAATTTCGGGGGGGGGATAACATATCTATAAAAAATGCATCAGATGAGATCGCAGACGGTGCTCTCGGGTCGCCGTGTTAGCAGCTGGAATAGGAAGTCCAGTCGTCATGGGTGAAGCTCAGTTTGCTCCCACAGACAGGCCATACAATTGACATATATTGCATCATCAAACCTAAATTCTATAACATTTTTTCTCTCCTCACAAATTAACAATCACTTCCCCTTCAATCAAATAACGCAACCAAAGATAACGATAATCATAACAACTAAAACAATAACCCTAAAAAAAACAATACCCACAAAAAAAAACAAATAAAAAAACTAAAAAAAAGATCAACTCAAAACAAATACCAAAAGGAGAAGAAGAAGAAGCAAAAACGAAAAAAAAAAATAATAATAATAAATAAAAAATAAAAAAAATCCAGAATTCCCCGCTACCTGAAAGATGCTGTGCTGCCACCCCGCCGGCACCCCCGCCTTGTTTACACCAGAGCCAACTTGGTGGTGGTGGTGGTGGTGGTGGTGGTGATTAGGGTGTTGTTCCGACTCGCTGGTGCTGTGCTGCTGCTGGTGTTGCTGGTGCGAGTGGTGGTGAGGGTGGTGGCTGCTGGTGCTCGTGCTGTTCAGCTGTTCGACGGGACTGGAACCGTGGCGCGGGTACAGAGCCTCACCGTCGACCACCCCGTAGCGGCGGTTCAGGTCTTCGTTCATGCTGGTCATGAGCTGCGGGGGAGGGAGAGAGGGAGAGAGGGGGGTGAGTGATGGAGGGAGAGGGAGGGAGGGGGAGGGGGAAAGATGGGGGTGTGATGGGGGAAAGGGAGGGAGAGGGGAAAGAGAGGGAGAGAGGGGGGGTGAGGAGGGAGGGGGAGGGGGAAAGATGGGGGTGTGATGGGGGGAAAGGGAGGGAGGGGAGAGAGAGGCAGAGAGGGGGGTGAGTGATGGAGGGAGAGGGGATGAGTGAGGGAGGAAGTGAAAGGGAGGGATGAGTTGAATGATGGAGAGGGAGGGAGAGAGGGCGAGAGGAGACGAATGATTAAGAGAGAGGGAGGGAGAGTTAGTGATGGAGGACGGAGGGACAAGTGAGGGGGAGAGAGGGATGGAGAGAGGGGATTGTATGAAGGGAGGGAAAAAAGGAATGTAAGAAGAGGAAGAAGGAAAAGGGGGAGAAAGAGAAAGAGGGAGAGAGAAAGAGAGGATGGAGGAAGAGGAAGAGGGAGAGGAAGGTGTAGTGTGAATGGTTGTAGAAAGAAAAAGAAAAAGAATTGGTATGAGGAGAAAGTAAGAAATGACGGTGGAGAGGGAGGTGGTGAGTGGTGGAGATGGAGAGTTGGAGAGGGAGGTGGTGAGT
>NC_051411.1:8550635-8558135 GCF_015228065.2 Penaeus monodon
TCAAAATTGCAATTCTGTGTCTTACTGTTGCCTCATGAATGCATCATCATTATTGGAACTTTTTATGGCAGGATGCAGGTTGATGCCTCATGATTGTGAATAAAACTGGTGTTTTCAAGAGAGAATGCCAGATCCAAATTTGTGAAATAATCTCAAAACTGCAAAATCCTCTTAATTGAGCATTTACTACTTGAGTACACATAATATATGAGAGTTATATGACAGTACATTAACAATACACTTCCTTGCCATAATGAATGCTCTTTCTGAGGATAAGTTTGTTCGAAATTGACATTTGTACTCTGACATCAAAGACAAGTATGATGAATAAACTTCTTGAAAAATCACCTTATTATACATAAGTCAAATGACATGAGTTTCAAATTTATTTCAAAAATGTATAAAAACCTTTCATATTTATATATTCACTACAGAATAACATCATATGGTTATAATAAATCATTATGCAAACTGAGGCTTTTATAGTCAAGGAAAAGTATTTTCACTGATAGCTACAAGGATTTACCATAGAAGAAAAGAGCAAAAATCAGCTGGGGAAATAAATCACAGATGAGGATCCTTTACTCTCCAGAAAATGATTCATGGAATCTTAACCTCTCTATCTTCATTACTACCATATAAGGTTTTTCAACTTCTTGGCTCAATAACCAATCTAATTTTTTTCTTTCTTTCTTTCTTTTGAAATAAAAAGCAATATCCAAATTATCTTTTTCAAATTGTGCAAGTGATCAAAACTCAGAAAAGAGAATGAGATCAAATCCAAGGACTAACTGGAACGTGAATTACTTCTTATTGACGGTTCAGTGACTCCATATATACAATGATGCACATCCATACTTACTACCAAATGTCAACTTTTACCATTTGCACAAAAAATAATAAATAAAAGATTAACAGAAAACAGAAAGGTAAAAAGAAGTGAAACAAATATGTGATAAACTCAGTCAATAAATCTAAATAAATAATGATAAACTAAGGACTTAACTTATATCAAACCCCTTTTCATTTTACCTGAGAAACCTAACTGAATCAGGACCACATCATAATTGCATTGAAAAACTGGCACACTACTCTAGCATTATTTCTCTCATGTAAGAGAAAATATCCATTTTCATGACATACGCTGTACAATAAAACTTCTGAACTATCTAAAGGTAAAGCTAAAGGAAAGTAAATCAGCTCCATGGTGGTCTACCATGTCTGTGAACAAAATAATGCTTGTCATGGCTTCTTTCCCTTCATTTTTTTTTCTGATTAAATCATCTGATACTTTCTACCTTGTCCTTAATATCCCTACACTAAGATTAATATTCAGAACTAAAGTAAAAGGCAACCAAGTAAGTTTATATTTGCCTATGATTTACACACTATTTACAAAAGAAAAATATGGAACTTAAATGCAACAGCACTTGGAAGTCTCATGTATATAAATTCCATTTTACATCTTGTAACTTTTTGTAATGTGAGGCTCCCTGTGTTTAAAATTGCAAATGTTTTCAGTCTAAGCCACCAATGTATCTGAAAAATGGCCATGTGTTTTATTTCAACTTTGCGTGTATCTGGAAAATATCCCAATGGTTTTATTTAAAGCAGAAATATAGATGTCTGCATTCCAATACTCATGCCATGGCATTTTAAATGAGAAATACTATCACTTCACCAATTTTTCAACAACATTAGTCATGAACAATATCTATTGCAACGAAAGTAGAAAAAGCATAAATGAGAATGAATATCTGCACGGTGCAAGAGATGTATTTGACCTGAATATCCACACAGTAAAAGAGACTTATGGGACCTGTTTCAACTATGTCAAATACATCACTGGCACTGTGAAGATATTCAGTTCTCATGAATACCTTTTACAAATATTTCAGAACAAATGTAAAAATTTATATTTTTTTTTTTCATTCATTGTCCTAAAGCAACTAATTGTCTCTTTCCTAATCAAACTCCTGCCTTTTCTTTGTTTGATGTATTTGTTCGGGTCTGTGTTGCATATGTATTTGTGTTTGAGACTGTTTCTGTGCCTGTTTCTGTGTCTGTGTGAACTTCGCCAAACACTAACCATTCACAAAACATTATAGTCATTGGTATTTGTGAGGCATTATACACATTCTTATTGTTACTGCTTCTTAAATTAGATAAAAAGCCAAATAAAGTTATTAACAACTAACATACTATTTTCACAACTATAAATTTTGCTTCATGTCTGACTATAAACTTTAAAACTTAGTTACACAACCATGAAAAACAACCTCTAGACTACCTACTTTGAAAAGTAATGATCGATTACAATATCTTAAATGGACTTAAAAAAAAAAATCCACCAATAAGCAACAAACAAAAAAATTAGATGACAATGTGTTGTTTAGCTGAACAACCTTACTAGAAATTTCTCAGTAGTTCATACAAGTCATGTACTTCTTCTGTCAATTTAAAGTAAGCTTATGATCACATGATTGACAATAACAATAACAATAACAATAACAATAACAATAACAACAACAATAATAATAATAATAATAATAATAATAATAATAATAATAATAATAATAATAATAATAATAATAATAATAATAATAATAATAACAATAACAATAACAATAACAATAACAATAACAATAACAATAACAATAACAATAATAATAATAATAATAATAATAATAATAATAATAAAATAATATAATAATAAATAATAATAATAATAATAATTATTATTATTATTATTATTATTATTATTATCATTATTATTATCATTATTATTATTATCATCATTATTATCATCATTATAATTATCATTATCATTATCATTATCATTATCATTATCATTATCATTATCATTATCATTATCATTATCATTATCATTATAATTATAATTATAATTATAACTATATTATACTTATAATTATAATTATAATAATATAATAATTATAATATAATAATAATAATAATGATAATAATAATAATGATAATAATAATAATGATAATAATAATAATAATAATAATAATGATAATGATAATGATAATGATAATGATAATGATAATGATAATGATAATGATAATGATAATGATAATGATAATGATAATGATGATGATGATGATGATGATGATGATGATGATGATGATGATGATGATGATGATGATGATGATGATGATGATGATGATGATGATGATGATGATAATAATAATAATAATAATAACAATAATAATAATAATAATAATAATAATAATAATAATAATATAAATGATGATGCCTTTTACCCATTGATACTGGGAAGGTATACATATGCACAGATGTCCAATCCACTGCAATTTTGGTTTAAAATTTTTTCTTGATACATAAATGGCTCCAGGATTGTTTAGATATGAAGAATTCTCAGCTGTATTACTATTAGTATTGTTCTTATTATTATAATATTTATAAGGTTATTAATAATAGCAATAACAGTGACAATAATAATAGTATTTGAGTGGGGTTATCAGGTGACGTACGACAGACCTACTGACTTTCTGGCGAATAAGTGCTTCTATCCATGTTAAAAACGAAACTACTGTGGGCAGGATACACAACATGCACCATTGGGTTAAAGCTTATGATAATATGGTTAACTCAATGCTGCCAGGAAAATCTAGTGTTCACTGTAGTTTTCTTTTGCAAAATGTCTCCACACATAGACGATTCCGCAAATACTCGAGGCGGCAATCAGTAGACCTTATTACCTCACCTGATTTCACCTTTCCTTTTGGTTTCAAGAAAAATGTTTTCTTACAAAATACTATCAATATCATTATCATCAGAGGTTATAATTGTTATAATGTTATTAACATTCTTAAGTCCTATAAGATAAAAGAGATAATTTCCAAAAATCAATAAAAAGGGTAAACAGGTGAGATATGTAGTCCTAGTAATCGACTCCTTGGTGATTAAGTACTCGTAGAGCTATCTATGATTAAGACAATTATAAACTAAACTCACAGTGAGCATGGCATGTATGTACATATCATCCCCGGTGGCAGAGGATTGATATTAATAATAATGAAAATAACTTCAATTATTGCCAAATAATGGTTGGAAATGCAACTAATCACATTTCACAGCAAGTTAATCAGTTTTACTTCTATTTTTTGCTTACTTCAAATTGTGTTTGGTGATTCAATCTTCGCAAACCCTCCCTTTATTTCAACTCCTCCAAAGAAAAGGAAGACAGTCACACAATGAAAGTACATTTTTAGCAACCTTATTTATTGTTTAATCTATTCTTTATAATTTGGCATGAATGGTTAGCTATTTTCTAAACAATTAAAATACAAAAATGAAATGAATGATATGAGATCATTCTTCCTTGTGCTTAATGAGTTCTTCAACCCAAGTCTGTATATTGTTTGCCTATCTTTTATATATATTCTTTTTTATAAATCTGCTGAACATCATGTGGTTGGGAAGAAAAGGATCTATCTACTTATATCTACCTATCAAATAAATATCACACAAAATAATTAAAATTTTCTCTTTGTCTACCAATCTTTTAAAAAATCACAGAAATTAACAAAATATATACTTTAGAAATTATAACAGGTCAAATTCTTTTTAGCACCCAAAATATGTTTCACATACTTTCCTATAACTATCACATATATACGTACAAATACTTCACATCTCCCTAAACTGCATAAAGTTAAGATAATTAATTAAACTAAGGAAATACACAGGGGTTGCAACATCTAAATATATCATCATTTGAGATTAATCTGGTACACACCTTTTACCTTTGCATTCACAGGAATTTCATGTTTCATGAATTTTGCAAGGATATCTAATCCAGGACAGACAACAAACATTATTCCTTGTGGAAACCCTGGTTAAAAACAGGTTTACAGAGGTTGTCAGAGCAAGGCATCCTTATTTTTTTCTCATATCTGAAAATATCTTTAATCTGGAATGAAATGCAGTCTGTAAGGGCGATCATGTACTATGTTATCTCTCAGTCCATTTCCAAGTATTAAACCCTGTTTATTACTCTCACAATACCTTGGCACATTCCTACAAGCTGTAACCTAACCTATTTCTGTATCACAAAAGTTGACTTTCACCATTCACTACTAAACAGTGAGATTATCTTGAAGAGTATATGATACCTTGGTATAGCTTGAGATATTAAATTATCCTTAGATATTCTCATGATTTCAAATTCAAACACCTAAAGCTTCTAATACTTATACCTTTCCATTCAATGATTCTATTCCAAAAACAACAACTATATACTTTGCAAGTACATAACCTGAGCTCGGCGTCTCCTCAAATAAACTTTATAAAGGTAACATACAGTCCTTAACTCTGGAATGTTATTTCAGTCCTCATAAATATCTACCATACTATATCTTGACAAAATAACTATTCATTTACTTTATATTTAATGACAAACCTTGTCATCATTTGAGATCAATTTAGTTTAGATAATAATATCAATAATAAAGATTCCACCCCAACAATATACCTTCTCTTAAAGTACAAGTAAATAATTCACTACAACTTTCTTCCAGTTCACTTCCGCATTGCCTCCAGCCATAAAGGATCTCTATGATGTTCTTAGCTGTAAAAGTTCTTGCCTCTGTATAGGTGAAAGTTCCCTGGATTAGCCTGGAAATGGTGGAACCGCTGCATCTCCTCTAATGGAGTACCAAAACCCTGTGGATGTGGCTCTTCACCAGGATAGTAACCTGGATGTGGGCCATGGTAGGGATGTCGCTCATACATCTTCTCAGAGAAGTCATTTCTGTGCTGTTCAACAAGGCTACGGCCAAAATTGATATGCCTTGGATGTTCTCCTTCCATGTGATATCCATAATGAGGATAGTGTCTCTGTGGGACATGGATGAAGCCTTGCTCCTGACTGCCTTTCTGTTCAGACATGCCATAATGTGGGCTGTCATGGTGCTCCACCTTCCCAACAGTGGCTTCTCCCTGTATTTCCATGCAGTGTTGCGTTTGTAGTTCCTCCTCGTGATTCAGGTACTTCACTTCTGGCTTTGTTTCAACCTGTTCATGCTCTCGCATTTCCTCCACCTGGTCTTGTGCAATGGCTCCTGGCTGAACCTGTTGGGGATTGTAGAGTGTTTCGTCCTGTCCCTCTGGAGGTGGCTGGTGATCCTCTTCGCATTCATTGTACTTGATCTCCCCCCCTTCCTCCTCCTCAATGAGGCATTGTACTTGCTGGACTATCTCTTCATGATGCTTGGCTTCCTCATCATCACTCTCTTGGCCCTGGCTTTGTACTGGCTCCCCACCTTCATACTGACTCTGCCCGTTGGGGGGTGGTGGTGGCGGTGGCAGGTCAAACTCATCCGGTCGCTCCTGCTTGAGTTCCAGCAGCTGGGCCAGGAGCTCCACCCCACTTTCCTCCAGGTAGGGTGGCAGCTCTTTATCAAAGGCCTTAACTCCCCCTTTCCCTTTCTTTTTCTTTGCTGGTTTCCCCAAGCCCTTTGTGCCTCCACCATCACCAGTTTCTGTGTTCTCTTCTTCACCCCCTTGCTCTGGACCGTCTTCCTCCTCTCCATCTTCCTGCGTTTCAGAGCACTCTACTGTTGCTGCCCTTTGTGCATGCTGTAAGAGTAATATAACAGACATATTCTAGAAACTGTGTATGTAAATATTATTAACTTAGTATGATAACCCTATAATTTTCCTTTTAAGTAGGTTCAGATGTAATGTTGGGGAGTACATGTTACATAAGGGCAGAGGTTATTAATATACTCTAGCACAAACAAGTTACACTTTAAATAAGTGAAGTTCCCTCATAATAAAAATAACTACATTATAAAAATAATAATCAGTATCAATACTAAATAGCATTAATAAAAAATAACAAACATTACTCATTTAATCATAGGTACTAATATCAACACCCTTATCAGAGCATATTTTTAAACACCAAATGATTACAATTAAGATAAACCATAAAAGAAGATATTAACCTCAGAATATAAAGTTTTTTTTATATTATCACCATAAAAAAAAATAATAATCACAATAAGCACAACTGAGCTTTATGCAATATAGAACTTCACTTAGCCAGAGTCAATGCAAAAGGATCTACTGCCCTACATTTTTAATATTTTCTCGGGGTATATTTCACTGATTAAGTTCTTGTGAATAACAGTAACTGGCTACTATTTCAAAATACTGATGCTCTCATGAACAACAATAACTAGCTATCATTTCAATATACTGACGTTCTCATTTCCTTTCATTGTTAAATAATTACATGTTATTTCAAAATACAGATGTCAATATCACTAACCATTAAAATCTGCAAAATTAGGTTCTGGGCTGCTATTTGCTCATCCAACAATGCTGAGCGCTCTTCTTCAAGTGCACTTTCTTGCAGGCGTTGTAGCTCTTTCATGGCGGCCACAGCAGCTGCACGTTGTGGCCTGAGCTCCTCATCTGGCCTCCCTCCTCCTTGCGGCCTGTCTCCT
>NC_051411.1:8563135-8603135 GCF_015228065.2 Penaeus monodon
ATACTATATAAATAATATAAAATTTTTATATTATTATATATAAAATATATCTAAATAAATATTTATATACTAAAATTTTAAATTTTGTTTTTTAAAATATATTTATTAATAATTTTAAAAATATTAATATTTTTATTTATTTTTTTTATAAAAATAAAAAATTTTATAATATATATAATAAATTTTATATTAATTTTTAAATTTTATAAATATATATTATATACATTTTAACCATATTATATATAAAATATATAAAAAATTTATAAATATATTATGATTATAAATAAATATATAAATAAAATTTAAAATTAATTATATTTATATAAATTTAATATATATATATATTATTTTAATATTTTCCTATATAATATTTTTTTAATATAGAATAATTTTAATTTAATAATAATTATATTATCTAAATTATTATTATTATTATTATTTTAAAAAATTTTTAAATATTATTTTTATATATTTTATAATAATTTATATATTTATATTTATACAAAATTAATATATATATTTATTTTTAATATAATATAAAATTTTAAAATTATTATATATATATATATTACAATATTATATTTTTTATAATTTAAAAAAATATTAATATTAAAAATAAAATATAATAATTATTTATAAAATAATTTTATAGAATAAAAAAATAATAAAAAAAAATAAAAAATTTAAAATATAAAATAAATAATATAATAATAAAATATATATTTTAAATTTATATATATAAAAAAATTATTATATAAAAATATATATTTTTTAAAATATATATTAAATTATATAAATAATATATATAAATATATAATAATAAATTATAATAAAAATAATAATATATATATAGATTTTTAAAATATTATAAAATTTAATTTTAAATTATTAAAAAAATTAAATATAATTTAATAATTTTAATAAAATTTTATATATTAATAAATCTATAAAATAAAAAAATTTTTTTTTTTTTATATATATAATAATATAAATATATATTTTAAAAATTTAAAAATATTAAAAATTTTATTAATATATTAATTTTTTTAAAATTTAAATTAATATTATATATTTATATATTATATAATTATTTATAATATATATGTTTTTAAAATATATATAATATATAATAATTATTAAAATTTTTAAAATATATTTAATATAATATAATTTTTTAAAAATAATTATACCAAAATATATATTTATAATATATTATATATTATTATATATATATATATATATTTTAATTTTTTAATATATATTAGTTTTTTATTATATTTTATTTATCTAATATAATTAATATTATTTTAAATACATTCTAAAATATTATTTTTTGTGATATTATTTTATTATAATATTATTTTATTTTATTTATTAATTTATACAATTATAATAATATCATAATATAAAAAATTATATATATATATTAATTACAAATTAATTTTAAATATATATATTATAATATAAATTTTAATAAAAATTTATTTTTAAATATAAAATAAAAAAAAAAAAAAAAAAAAAAAAACAAAAAAAAAAAAAAAAATTTTAAAAACAGACAAAAATATATATTTTAAAAAGGGAAATAAAAAAACTTATATTATAAAAAAAAATAAACAATAATATAAAAATTAAAAAAAAATATTAAAATATATAAAAATAATAAAAAATTAAATATTTTTAATTTTAAAATTAATAATCAAATTTTAAAATTTTATTTAATATATTAATTAAAAATTATAATTAAATTTAAAATAAAAATTTTTGGGGGGGGTTTTAACAATTATTATATATAATAATATTTTAAATTTATTTTTTTATATTTTTTTATAAAATTTTTAACAATTTATATATTATTTTTAATAAATTATTTTATATAATAATAAAAAACTAATTATATATTTTATATAATGAAAAATATTAATTTTTATAATTCCTAAAAATTATATAGTTCAATAATAATAACAATAATATCCCTTAAATTATAATATATAATTTTAAAATATATATATTATATTTATATTATTTTTTTTAAAATAAAATTTTTAATTTTAAATTATTATATTATATAATTTTAAATTAAAATTTAAAATATAATTTATATAAATTTATAATATTAAAATATTATATAAAAAAATTAAAAAATTAATAATGGATATTTTAATTAAATATTAAATATAAAATAATTATAAAAAATAAAAAAAAAAAAAAATTTTTTATTATCATAAAATTAAAATAAAAAAAATAATATTATAATAAAAATAAAAATTTACTATTTTTTAAAAAAATTTTTCAAAAAACCAAAAAATTTTAAAAAAAACTAAAAAAATTTTTAATCTTTATTAAAATATTTTAAATTTAATAAAAATATAGATATTATAAAAAATTATAAACTTATTTAAAATTTTTTTAAATTAAATAATAAAATATTAAAATAAAAAAAATAAAAAATAATAAAATTTTAAATTTTATTTTTAAAATTAAAAATTTTATTTAAAAATTTAAAATATTAAAATTTAAGAAAAAAACATAATAGATTTAATTTTTTAATAAAAATTTAATACCAAAATTAAATTAAATTTTTAAAATAAAAAATTAAATCTATAAATAAAAATTTTTTTTAAAAAAACTATTTATAAATAAAAATTTTATTATATTTATATTTTTTCCCCAAATTTATTTTTATGATTAAAAAGATTTGTTTTTCATTTAAAAATTTTTTAATTCTATTTTTAATATATATAAAATTTATTTTTATTATATATTTTTATATTTTTTTAAAAATTTACTTTTTTAAATTATATTTTTTTTTTTGTTTTTTTAAATATATTTTTTAAATATATATTTTTATTATATTTTAAATTTTTATTATTTATTTTTTTTTATTAATTTATTCTTTTATTTTATTATTTTTAAAATTTTTTATTTTTCTTTTTATCTTTTTTATTTTATTAATTTTATATATTATATTTAATAATATATTAATTTATATTATTATATATTATTTGGGGAAATCATTTAAATTTTAATATTTTAAATATACAATATAATTTTAAAATTTAATAAATTTATAATTATTATTTAATATTATTATTTTTTATTTATCTAATTTATTCTTTTAAATCTATATATTATTTTTAAAATTTTAATTTTAATTCAAATAAAATTTAATATTTTAATTTATAAAAAATAAATATTTAATTTTTTAATTCAAAAATAATTAAAAATATTCAATTAATATTTATATTTTTAAATATTATATATTATAAAAATATAATTATTTCAAATAAAATATTAAAAAAATTAATATTTTATTAAATATAAATATTTATTTTTTAATTATATATATTTTTATATTTTAATTATTTTTAAAATAATATCTATATTTTTAAATAACATATTATAAAATTTTAATATAATATATATTTATATATATATATATAAAATAATAAATATAATATATATATAATATATTATAAATAATATAAATATAATATGTTTAAAAATATTATATATATAATTAATATATATATAATATATATATATAATATATTATAAAATTTATATATTTTTTTTTAAAAAATATTATATTATTTATTAATATTATAATATTATATATAATATATATATATATATATATATATAAAATATATATATATTTAAATTATAATATAATATTATTATTTAATATATATATTTTTAATACAATTAATATATAATTATATATACTATTAATTATATATTATATAATTTTTTTATTTATATTTTTTATTTATAATATTAATTTTATTTATATTTTATTAATCCAAAATATATATATTATATATTATAAATATTATATATATATTAAAATATTATATATATTTATTTTTTATATTTATTAAAATTTTTTTAAAATTAAAATTATATATATTATATTAAATATTATTATATATATATATATATTAACCAAAAAAAATTTTTCTATTTAAGGGTTTTTTTTTAAAAACAATTAAAAATATTTCTTATTTTTTTTATTAAAAAAAAAATGTTGTCTTATTTTGTTTTTTATAAAATTTTTTAAAAACCAAATAATTAAAAATTATACCCTAAATTTTATTAAAAAAAATTTAAAATTATATTTTTAAAAAAATTTTTATTTTTCTTATTTTCCTTTCTTTTTAAAAAAATCCATTCATAATTTTTAAATCCCTATCTCTTTTTTTATTAAAAAAATTCTACCCCTCTCTATTTTTTTAAAAACCCCCCACCCTTTTCTCTCATCCTCTTAAATTCTCCCCTCCCCCCCTCGGGGCAAACTAAATCTTACCTTTAAATTTAAAAATAAAAATTATACCCCTCCATAATTTCTATATTTTTCCCCCTTCCTATCCTATTTTTATCATTTCTTGTTTATATTCCCTTCTTTAATTTTTCTTTTTCCCTCCTTCTCCCCAAACCTCCCTTCCCTTTCTTTGGTTTTTTAATTTTTATATTATTAAAATTCTAAAATTCAAAAAATCCCCCCCAAAAATTTTTAAAAAATTTTTTCAAAACTCTCTTCCCCCCCTTTGTTTCCCAATTTTCTAAAATTTAAAAAATTTTTCCCCCATATATACAAATATATTATATATATATATATATACATATATATCAAAATTATATTATATATATATATATATTTATATATATATGACATAATTTTTATATATGTATATTTATATATATAACTATATATATATATATATATATATTGTAGCAGCACAACCCACAACCCAGATTGTCCTAGCTCTCTCACCAGCAGGCACTTTTCGTGTCACACAGCCGAGACCAGAGTGGTTGACACATACACTTATCGCCTCTCTGACTGGACTGTTCCCTGTTTGCTTCCACAGCTCTGCACATCAGCAAGCAACACAAGGAATGCCTTGTCCTTCACCATGTAGGCAGCTGCTCAGGCTCCTCCATACAACTCCACTTCATCTTTAGCACCCAGACATGCCAGTGGGAACTCACACCCACTCCAATCACTCCCTAAGGAGATTATTTAGACCAGTAGTTAATACAGCCAATCTACTACACTGGTAACCCCTGGAGTGAAATGTCATGGCATATCACTTGCATGCTTAGCTCAGACACTGGAGGGGGAGGTACTTATAGCAGCTACAAACCGCAACCTGCACAACCTAGGTCTGCATAATTTTTACAGCCTTGTCCTCGATCTCTCACCAGCAGGTGGTTCTCATGACTCACTGCCAAGATCTGACCGGTCAACACACACCTCGAAGCTCTCTCATTGGACTGCAGCAGCAACACAAGGACTGCCCAGTCTTTTGGGTAGCCTCTCCAGTTCCCCTCTTGAATTCTTCATCACCTACAGCACCCAGCCATGCAGCGGGAACCCACACCCACTACAAACATTCCTTAAAGACATAAGACACCAGTTAAGTAATAGATATAACTCATCTCCTACACTGGTGACCCCTAGAGTGAAATGTACAGTATATCATTTGCTCACTTGGCTCACTCACTGGAGAGGGAGTACCTACAACTTGCAGCTCCACATACTTCCCAGGTTGGTTCACATAAGGTCCATCTGACATGTCCTTGCTCTCTCACCAGCAGGCGCATCTCACAACTTGCTGCCAAGACCACCACCTCACCTCACTGCTTTCTCATTAGACAGCAGGCTCCTCTGGTTCCCAGAGGCTTATGAGTACTTAAGCTTCAGGATCTAGAACCGAGTTCAACTAACAATCCTTCCAAAGCAATGCAGCAGCAAGATAAGGGCTGCCCAGTCTTTCCCTAACTGGGGCGGCTCTCCTGCTCCCACATTGATAATGATCTTGCCTACAGCACCCAGCCATACCCAGTGGAAACTCACACCCACTACAAAAATTCCCCAAACAGATAAACCATCAGACAAGAGGTAGATGCACACCCATCTACTACAATATATATATGATCACACACACACACACACACACACACACACACACACACACACACACACACATATAAATAAATACATATATGTATATATACATATGTATAGATATATATACATAAATGAGTATATATACATATATACATATATACATATATATATATTATATGTATATAAATATTTATATACATACATATATATATACATATACATACATGCATACATACATATACATACATATATATTATATATATACATATATATGTACATACATATATATATACATATACATACATGCATACATACATATACATATACATATACATATACATACATGCATACATACATATACATACATGCATACATACATATACATACATATATATATATATATATATATATATATATATATAAATATATATATATATATATATATTAAGCATATACAAATATATATGTACATATATATATATGTATATATATTTAAATATATATACATACATATATGTACATATGCATATATATATAAATGTATGTATACATATATATGTATATATGCATATGAATATGCGTATATATATATATATATATATATATATATAAATATATATATATATATATATATATATATATATATATATATATATATATGCATATATGTAAATATATATACATATGTGTATCTTCTTCTTTTAACGGTAGGTCTGAGCCGCCGTGGTCACAGCATGATACTTATTGTAGTTTTCATGTTGTGATGCTCTTGGAGTGAGTACGTGGTAGGGTCCCCAGTTCCTTTCCACGGAGAGTGCCGGTGGTACCTTTTAGGTAATCATTCTCTCTATTTATCCGGGCTTGGGACCAGCACTTGACTTGGGCTGGCTTGGCCACCCAGTGGCTAGGTAGGCAATCAAGGTGAAGTTCCTTGCCCAAGGGGACAACGTGGCGGTCGGTGACTCGAACCTTTGAACTCAGATTGCCGTCGTGACAGTCTTGAGTCCGACGCTCTAACCATTCGGCCACCGCGGCCTTGACGATCATGGGCTTCCATGATTTTTTCTTAGCAATTTAGAGCGGTGGTTTGACATATGTGTATATATACACATATATGTATCTGTATATATATATACATATATGTGTAATATATATATTATAATGTGTATATGTTTGTATGTATTTATGTATATACATTTATATATATGTATATATACATATATACATGTATACACATATACATGTGTGTGTGTGTGTGTGTGTGTGTGTGTGTGTGTGTGTGTGTGTGTGTGTGTGTGTGTGTGTGTGTGTGTGTGTGTGTGTGTGTGTGTACAAGGGATCCCATTATTTGTCATTACACTCTTTTGTCCAACATTTTGTGAATGCATTTTTTTTAGAATTCCACTTTGACAATGCTGGGGTTCTAAAAGTTTGTACACATATTTTTGCAAACACATAAATAAAACTAATAAGAGAAAAATATAAGTTATATGAACTACAAGGTGAAATCAAATAGAAATTAAATAAGAACATGAATTCCAAAATATGTATACAAGTATGAAAACTGAAAGCTCATGCTCTCTGCTAACAAGAACTACATTACATGTAAACAACACAAGTCTAATGCTAGGTCACAGAAACAGGCTGATGCTGCATCACCAGCATTCTCAGGCCTTGGCTGTTGGTTGCCTAAGTTGATTTACTTCCCAGACCCATTAATAGATAGCACACTCCACTCAAACAAAAGCCTCAACACATGTTGACAATATATAAAACAATGGCATTATTAATACAGAACCAAAGCAGTGACACCAACTAATAATGGGCACTTACACTAACTGTCAGGCTTGATTTTTTTCTTCTTTTTTTCGTTTTTAATATCAAAATATGAGAAAATTCTCAGCCGTTCCATCAAAGTTCACCTCAATCTTCACAGATTTTCTTAGAAAATTACATAAAAGTAACATTCTATCAGTAATTCTATAAATAACATTCCATGAGTAATTCAGTGAACCCTTCTGCCTCACCAATAGATATTGTGTCTATTGGGGAGGTGCACCCATACATACATTAGTCCTGGAAGTTGCTTGTTTATCTTCAAGAAATATAGTATCAACTAGCATTCAAGAATGTCATAGTGTAGCTGGCAACTTCATCCCAATATATACACACAAACTCAGAACTCAAAGAGTTAAATAGTAAAAGAAACTACCTATTCCTTTTTCAGCAAACTTCATATCGAAGACTGAATGCGTGACATCCACTCAACTCAATTAAACCAGATTCCTTCACAAGAAACTTGGTTTAAAATAAAGATGAGATGGCTGATGTAAAAGGTTATGATCCTCTCCCATCTACCTGTGCAATGTACACAGCCCGACACATATTTCCATCACTTCTGTCACACATCAGCGGCCACTCCTCAAAACTCATATTGCTTGTAATAACGACACCATGTTTCACAACATTCAACTTTGGCATTTCTCTTTTCAATTACCTTGAATTTAAAAGCAATATAGGTATTACTCTTTTTATTATCATTTTACAAATACACATATACACTACATGCTCAACCATACCACCAGATACCACAGTACCAGTCCCTATTAACACCCTCTTATACTGCATTCCTATGGGATTTCATATATCCCTATTCATCAAACCATTATTTCTCATATCTTCCCAGTCTATGCTGCAAATAACTGGGATCCTGTGTGTGTGTGTGTGTGTGTGTGTGTGTGTGTGTGTGTGTGTGTGTGTGTGTGTGTGTGTGTGTGTGTGTGTGTGTGGTGTGTGTGATGTGTGTGTGTGTGTGTGTGTGTGTGTGTGTGTGTGTGTGTGTGTGTGTGTGTGTGTGTGTGGGAGAGGGAGAGGGAGAGGGAGAGGGAGAGCGAGAGAAAGAGAAAGAGAAAGAGAAAGAGCAAGAGAGAGAGAAAGAGAGAGAGAAAGAAAGGGGGAAAGGAGAGAGAAAGAAAAAAAGAGAGAGAAAAAGGGGAAAGAGAAAAAGGGGGAAAAGAGAAAAAAAGAAAAGAGAAAGGGGAGAGGAAAGAGAAAAGAAAAGGAAAGAAAGAAAGAAAGGGGAGAGAAAGAGAAAGGGGAGAGAGAAAAGAGAGAAGGAGGTGTGTGTTGTGTGAGTGTTTTGTTGGTTGAGTGGGGGTGTGGTTTTTTGTGTGTTGTGTTTGGAGTGTGGGGTGAGTGGGGTGGTTTTTTTTTTTGGGGAAGGTGTGAAAATGTGTTGTTCAAAAGTTGTTGTGAGTGTGTGTTTGTGCCTTGTGGGGTGGTGTGCCTGTTTTTTCCCTCTGTGTGTGTGTGTAGGGCCTTTTGGTGTGTGTGTGTGTGTGTGTGATAAGTTGTGTGAGAGTGGTGTGTTTGTGGGTGTGTGGTGTGTGTGTGTGTGGTTGTGTGTGTGGGGCCTGTGTGTTTTGCCTTGTGTGTGCCTGTGCTTTGTGCCTGGGGCGTGTCCCTTCCCATGTCCTGTGCGTGTGCCTATGCATGTGCATGTGCGTGTGTCTGTGCGTGTGCGTGTGCCTGTGCGTGTATCTGTGTCTGTGCCTGTGCCTGTCTGTCTTAAAGCCTACTTTTGAAGGCCCATATCCCCTCAATGCTTGTCACCTGCCCTTAGGGCCGGGTTTTCCCATTATATATCTTTCAGCATAAGTGGACTAATTCCCTAAAAAGGGAGCTAATATGTCTTAACTTTTGGAAGTAGAATTTCCAAATTTTCTATATTCCCTTTTCAACTCGTGAGAATTTGGAAAATCATACATATGTGTTTGATTTTATAAGATATATTGAATAGTGGTCTGTTTATAAAAATTTTGCCTACACACAGATGCCCTAAAAGTGCTTATTTAAATTATTGGGCCTCCCTGACCCTCCCTGTTTCCCCCTTTTTCCTTTGGAATTTTCAAATAGGAAATAAAAAATAATATACTAATAATAAAATAATGATGTAAAAATAATACTAATAATAATAATAATAAAAAACTAATAAAAAAAAATAATAATAAAAATAATAAAAAAACAACAACAATAACAACAATATCCTAAAAAAAACACTAAAAAAGGGGTGACTTAGTGTTGGGGAAGCCAGTATGTTACAAAAAATTTATAAAACAAAACCCCACAGTGGAGAGTATTGTACTGGCTCAAAAAATTTAGAAATGTGGGGCAAAAGGAGCAAAATTCCCCGGTTACATACTAGAGAAATAACCATTATTTGGGAAAATTTGTAAAAACGAGCCGTTTTAGTATCCAAATTCACTACATACCTCCATCTCATGAAAAAAAAGGAGAAAATTATATTTATTTGAAATTTACAAAAATTTTGGGGATTGTTTTTTTTCAAAATAGTTATTCTTCAAGGAAAAACGTTTTAAGTACAAATTTTGAAAAAAAAAAAAAAAAAAAAAAAAAATGATCAATATTTTAGTAAAAAAACCCATTTAAATTATTTCCGGTAAAAGTAAAAACTTAAAATTTGTAACTGACACATCTTGCCCAAATGCTTTTTTTGAATTGTAAATGAAAATACATGATATATGTTTGAAATTTTTTTTTAAAAATTTTTTTAAGAAAAAGGGTTTAATTACATCTTTTGTTTTTGTGGAGTTAGTCATTCTCATACATACCCTTTTTTCCCTTTTGGGTTTTTTACGTTCAACAGAAATTTAATAATCTTTCCCTTTTGTATACTTAGACTCCCCCCTTTTTCCCTTCTTCTTCTTCTTCTTCTCTTCTTTTTTCCTTCTTTTCTTCTTCTTCCTTCTTTTTCTCCCCTCTCCCCCTCCTCCCCCCTAATACATTACTTTACCCTTTTAAACCTCGGGTAGAAGAGTAAATAAAAACCCCAATGAGTTTCAGTCTTATCATATTTTTATTTTTGGGTTATAGTATTTTTTTTTTTTTTTTTGGTAGGCAATTACCAACCCCTTTTTTCCTCCTTTAAAAAAAACTTTTAGAAGGTTTTGAATAAAAAAATTCCCTGATAATTTTTTTTTTCCCCCCAAAAAAAAAAAAAAAAAACCCGGTTTTTTTAACCCTTTCCTGACGGGTGGAAAGTATGCACATGCCATGGCATGGCGGGAATCTGCGGGGGCATGTATTTTACATGCCATGGTGTAGGGTTTTTTGGACTGCCATGATTTTTTTTTTGTTAAAATCATGGCAAAATTTTATTTTTCTGCCACTGAAAGTATGTTTAAGCCCTTTTTTTAAACATTTCATTTTAAATTTGGGAAAAAAAAAAAAAAAAAAAAAAAAAAAAAAATTGCCAAAAAAACGACATTTCAACTTTAGATGCCGCACACTGCTTATTTTTTTCCGATAAAAGACTAAATTTATCGGGAATTTGAAAGCAGAGATTTTAAAAATAAAATAAAAACTGAAAATACAACATATTTTCGTGTATTACGAAAAAAAAAGGGGGCAGGGGAATGCGGGTATTTGGCAAAAAAGTGGTCGCGCAGGGCTAGGGCCCGACGAAAAATAACCCCCCGGACCCAAGGGCCCCCGCCCCACTATAATACTACCCCGCGGGAAAGGGGTTAAACATGTATAAATACATCTGTCAAAATAGAAACCTTCCAAAACTTTTAACCCTCAAATAAAAACTCCCCACGGGCATTTGAAAAAAATAAACCTAAAAAATATAGTTTTCCCAAAAATAAGGGTTTATCCCAAAGGCAGAAGGAAAATTGAAAATAACCTAACACACAAAGAACTGAAGCCCTTTCATACCCCACAAGATTTTGGGAAAAGTTTAAAACAAAGCATCAGTTTGGAAAGTTTTAAGAATTTTTTTGAAAAATTAAAAAAACTCTCAAACAGCTATAATCAAAAAAGCCATGAAAACCCAAATTTTATAAAATAAAACCCTATAAACCTCAAAAAAAAAAAAAAACCACTATTCCATATAATGAATGAACCAAAAAAGCGGGCCTAAAAGTTGGGTTTTTGGGGAAACCAAAAGTGAGTATATTTGGGGAAAAAAAAAAAAATAAATACATCTCCTTTACTCTTCTCTTTAAAATTTTCAAGTTTTTTTAAAGGGGAACAAAAATACTACTGACTAATCTTTTTAATAAGTAATTTTTTTAAAAGGCACTGCATATTTGGCAAGTAATATTTCTGCAAACGTGTAGGGAAAAAATTTTTTTTTTTTAAAACTTGCCCCCCAAATCTTTTTCCGGCCTGAAAAGTTTAAAATATAAAATAAAAAATAATAACGATAAAAAAAAATTGTCACAAAAACAAAAACAATGCCAACAAAACCCAATAAAAATTTAATAAAAAAATAAATAATAATAAAAATAGTAATAATAAAAATTTAAAAATAATAATAAGTTTCCAATAATAATAATAAAAACCCAAAAACAATAACCAAAAATAATAAAT
The DNA here is from genome assembly GCF_015228065.2 of Penaeus monodon. Taxonomy (NCBI): domain Eukaryota; kingdom Metazoa; phylum Arthropoda; class Malacostraca; order Decapoda; family Penaeidae; genus Penaeus; species Penaeus monodon. Next base: position 8,575,446 of record NC_051411.1, read on the forward strand.
AAAGAAATCCCCACATTTTCCAAAGTCTAAAATTGTATACCCCACAAGGTCCCCCCGGGGGCCCATTTTTCATAGCATCAGAGTAGAGGGGAAAATTCCCTCAAAGCTGGTGTACCCTACTACTTTTGTCAAGGAAAAGGTTTTAAAGGGGGTCGATGAGGGAAGCCATTGTCATTTGATGCAAAGTATCCGTTTTTTCTGAAAAATACAAAAATTAAAAGCGTGATATACTTGCGCAAAATAAGGGGGTTTTTCCTTTTCATTTTTTTTTTTTTTTTTTTTTTTTTTTTTTCCAACCACGAAAGGCTTCAGAAATATCAGGTCCCCTATCAATTTTAAAAAAGCAAAATTTATGGGAAAAATAAAAAATTTCCCTCACACTTGTTTTCCGTTTTTGCATAAGTAAAAAAAAAAAAAAAAAATAAATTTACTTTATCCCAATTAAAAACATCTACAAGAACCCCAAATTTGGAAAACTGTTTATATGTACCAAATTTCTGAGCATAATTATTTGGGTTTTGTAGCACATAAGTACATGATTGAAATTAAACTGCAATTTTATATTTTTTGCCCATAAGAAATATAGCTTTTTGAAATTTTTAAAGGAAAAAATTTTGCATCAAAATAAAAGACAAAGGTTTTGTTTCCCCCCTTTTTTCGGGGGTCAAATATATGTTTTTCCCCATAATATCTTTCGGCCCCAAAATTTTAAAAACCCTTCTTTCACTTTGAATTGTTTTCTAAAGAAACCCCTTTCTTTAGAAAAAGACCCCTTTTTCTACAAAATCTCCTTCCCTTTTTAAAATCTTCAAAATCTTAAAAATCAAAAAAACCTGTTTCATTTTTTTAAAAAACAAAAAGCCTGAAAACTCTTATAAAAGACCCCTTTTTAATTTTCCATTTTCTCTCCTCAGTCCTTTTTCCAACCCTTTTTAAAGCCTATTCCATCTAACACTTTTTGGGAAAAACCGGGAGATACGCCCACAAAAGTAGATTTAACGTTTTTTTTTTAGCCCTTTTCCTTAAAAAAAAAGAAAAAAAGAATGAAAGCAAAAAGAAAAAAAAATGAAAAAACAAAAAAAAAATAGAAAGCAAAAAAAAGGGGAAAGAATGAAACAGAAAAGGAAATGTTTCCCATAAAACTTTTAAATTTTTTGACAAAAAGTGGATGACCTGAAAAACGAGGGCCCAAAAAGCCGGTATGATTTAGGAAAACCAACTGTGAAGGGGGTCAATAAAAATTTTGGGAAAATTATCATATTCAATACTTTTCTACTTTAAAAGGGTTTTTTCCTTTGGTATTTTTCAAAAGTGCAAATTTTCCCTTAAACTATCTTCATTTAATCACAACTTATTCAAAAGGGGATGGGAATTTTTCTCAGATTCCCCCTTCATAATTCATAAAAAAATTTTAGCTTCGTTGCTATACCAAACTTTACTCTTTTTGTCCTAAAACCCTAAAACCCACTTTTAAAGCATAAAAATTTCCCTTTATTTTGTTTTTTTTCCCTTTGGATAAAATTAAAAAAAATTAAAACAGTTAAAAAAGAAAAATTATTTAAAATTTCAAACCCAGGAATTCATTTTATATAATGACATTTTAAACATAAAAAAAAGGGGAATTTAAAGGGACAAAAAATATCATTTTTCATGATGAAAATGTGCGGGTTAAAAAAATGCAAGGATGCAAGGATCACCCCAAATTTGCCCATTTAAAATAAACCCAAAACCAAAAAAAAAATTTCACAAAAAAAAAACTTTTGGCCAGAAGTCCCTTCCCGCTGATAACATCCAAAGGAAAAAAATATACATGTAGCCTTTCGGGCCTTGGTATCAACATTAGGGAATATAAATTTTTATTTTTTGTAGGGAATTTTAATGCTTTCTTTAATGATTTGACATAACTGAAAAACAGACACTACTAGGAATTTTTTAAAATTTTATTTTTATTAATTCATTTTGTCCCCGTTTCCTTTTCCTCTTTTTCCCCATTATTTTTCTTTCAAAAGGGAAAAAAAAACAAATATATGTCTTAAAAAAGTATCCAGGTTTATGATTTTTTTTCATATTCATCTCTATTTCCCAGATGAATAAAAAAATGATTTGGGCTTCTTCCCTTTCTTTCACCTTTAATAGTTATACCTTAGGTTTGGGAGGGGGTTTGGCACCAGGTTCCCCTCCCTCCGGGTTTTCCCACACGACCTCCTAAAAAAGGGACACCCCCTTCACCACTTCCCCTCCGTTTACTGCCCTTTGTTTTGGGGTTTTTCTGAAAAAAAAATTTAAAAGTCCTTGTTTGGGAAACTACAACATACGGAGGCTTTTAAAAAAAAAAATTTAAGTCTCCCCCCACGGCCCCCCCGTCCCTTTTTTAAAAAATGCCCAAAAAATTTCCAGAAATTTAAACCCCGCAAAAAATTTTAAAAAAGGGGTTTGGAAAGCTCCCCCAATCATTGTTTCTTTCCGAGGATGTAAATTTGGAAACCAAAAAAAAATAATTATAAAAAAAATTATATATATATATACATATATTTTAACATATGTTTTACAAAAAAGTATATTTTATATATGTTGTGGGGCCTGGGGTTTTGTGTCCCTGTTGGGGTGTGCCTGGTGTGTTGTTTTGGCCTGTGTGTGGGTGTGGTATTTTGTTGGGGGTCCCATGTGTGTGTGTGTCCTGGGGTTTGTGTTTGTGTGTGTGTGTGTGTGTGTTGGGTGTTCCCCCCTTGTGTGTGTGTGGGGTTATTTGTGGTTGGGCCTGTTTTGTGTTTTGTGTCCCTGTGTGTGTGTGGGGCCCTGTGTGTGGTGTTTCCCTGTGTGGTGGGGTGTTTGGGGGGTGGGGCCCCCTGTGGTTCTGGTGTGCCTTTTTTGTGTGTGCCTGTGTGTGTGTCCCTGTGTGTGTGTGTGCCTGTGTGTGTGTGCCCCTGTGGTGTGGTGCCTGTGTGTGTGTGCTTTTGGGTGTGTCCCTGTGTGTGGTGTGACCCTCTGTGTTTTGTTTTGTGGGGTGTCCCTGTGTGTGTGTCCCTTTTGTGTGTGTGCTGGCGTGTGTGCCTGGTGTGTGCTGGGGTGTGGGGTCTGTGTGTGTGTGTGCCTGTGTGTGGGTCCCCTGGTTGGGGGGTCCCTTTGTGTATGTGTGTCCCTTTTGTGGGGGCTTGGTGTGGTGCCTGTGTGGTGTCCCCGTGTGTTTTTTTTGTGCCTGTGTGAGGGTTTGTGCCTGTGGGATTTTTTGTGCTGTGTTTGTGTGCCTGTGTGGGTGTGTGTGCTGTGTGTGTGTTTTCCCTTTGTGCTGTTTTGGGTTTTGCCTGTTTTTGGGGGTTGTGTGTTTTTTGTTTTTGGTGGGGCCTGTGTGTGTGCCTGTGGTGTGGGGCCCTGTGTGTGGGTGGGTTATGTGTTTTGTGCCTATGTTTGTGCCTTTTGTGGTGTTTTATGTGGCCGGGTGTGAATGTGTAGGGTGCCTCCCGTGGTATGTCCCCCGTGTGTGTGAAATGCATGTCCCTGGTGTGGGTATGTGTTTTCCGGGTGTGGATGTTGTCCCTGGTGGGAAATTGTCCCCGGGGTGTGTATATGTGTCCCTGGGGTGTGCCTGGGGGTGTGTGTATGTGTGCCTGTGGGGTGCCTGTGGTGCCTGTGTTTTGTGTTGTGTTGTTATGTGTCCCTGGGGGTCCCTTTTGTGTGCTTGTTTTCCCTGTGTGTGTGTGATCCTGGTTTTGGTCCCTATGTGTGGGGTTGCCCTGTTGTGGTGTGTGTCCCTGTGTGTGTGGCCCCGTGTTTGTGCCCCTGGTTTTTGTGCCCCTTTTGTGTTGCCCCTGGGGTGTGGGTCCCTGTGTGTTTTGGGTTCCCGGGGGTGTGTGGCCCTGTGTGTTGGGGCCCCTTGTGTGTGTGCCCCCTTTTGTTGTGTGTCCCGGTGTGTGTGTTTGGGCCCCTGTGGTTGGGGGCCCTGTGTGGCCCGTGTGTTGTTGTTTCCCTGGGTTTTGTGTGTGGGGGGGTCCCTTTTGTGGGGTTTTTTGTTTTTAAATGTGTTTTGGTGGGTGTCCCTGTTGTTTTGTGTGTGGGCATGTGTGTGTGTGGTTGTCCCTGTGTTTTGTTTTGTGAAACATGTGTGGTTTCCCTGTGTGTGTGTGTGTGAATGTGGTGTGTGTGGGGCCTGTGTGTGGCCCTTTTGGTGTGGTTTTGGTGTGTGTTTTGGGGGGGGGGGGGGTTCCTGTGTGTGTGCCGTTTTGTGTGCCTGTGTGGTGTGCCTTTGGGTCCTTGTTTTGGTCCCTGTGTGTGTTTTGTGTGCGCCGCGCACCCTATGTTTTGTGTGTGGCCTTTTCCCGGGTGTGTTTTTCCCTTCCTGTTGTGTGTCCCTGTCCCTGGGGGTTTGTCCTGTCCCTGTGTGGTTTCCTGTGCCTGTTATAGTTTTGCCTGTGAAATTTGTGTCCCTGTGTGTGTCCTGTGTGTGTGCCTGTGTGTGTGCGTGTGTCAGTACCTGTCTGTGTGTTGTCCTGTCGTGTGTGTCCCGGGTGTGTGTGTTTTTTTTCCTGTATGTTTTGTGTTTGCCGGGTGTTTTGGTCCCTGGGGTTTGGGTGTTGTTCCCTGTTTTTGGGTGTGTGTGCCTGTGTGTGTGTGGTCTATGTGTGTGTGTGCCTTTTGTGTTTTCCCTGTGTTTTGTGTGTGTGGGGTGCTCCCCTGTGTGTTGGGTTGTGCCCTTGTAGTCGTGTGTGCCCTAATGTGTGTCCCTATGTTTTGTGTCCCTTGGGGGTGTGTGTGTGCCTGGGTTTTGTGGTTTTCCCTGTGTTTGTTTTGTGTCCCTGTGTTTGTGTGTGTCCCTGTGTTTGTGTGGGGCCTGTTTTTTGTGTGTGTGCCGTTTTTGTGTGTGTCCCCTGTGTGTGCCTGGGGTTTGTGTTCCTATGTTTGTGTGGCCTGTGTGTGTTTTTCCTTTGTGTGTGTGTTGTGCCTGGTTTTGTGTTTGTGTGCCTGTTTTTGTTGGGGTGTTCCTGTTTTTGTTGGTGTGTGTTCCTGGGGTTTGTGTGTGTCCTTTGTGTTTGGTTGGGGCCTGTGTTTGGTGTGTCCCTGTGTTTGTGGTGTGCCTTTTTTGTGTGTTTTGGGCCTTGTTTTTTGTTTTTGCCTGTTGTTGTGTCCCTTGGGGGTGTGTTTTCCTGTGTTTGGGTTTTGTGCCTGTGTTTGGTTTTCCTGTGTGTGTGTCCTGTGTGTGGCCTGTGTGTGTGCCTATGGGGTTGTGTGAGCCTGTGTTTGTGGGGTGTGCCTTCGTGTGTGTGCCTGTATGGGTGTGCCTTTTGTGTGTTTCCTGTTTTTGTGTTTTCCGGTGGGTGTGTTTGTGTGGGGTAGTTTTGCTGTGTGTGTGGTCCCTGTGTGTGGGGTTTGTGTGTGTGTCCCTGGGGGTGTGTGTGCTCTGGTGTGTGTGTGTGTATGTTTTTGTGGCCTGGGTGTTGTGGGGTTTGTGTTTTGGCCTGTGTGTTTTGTGATTGTGCCTGTGTGTTTTTGGTTTGTTGGTTTTGGCCCTGTGTGTGTCCTGTGTGTGTGTGTGCCTGTGGTGTGTGGGCCTGTGTTGGGGGGGGGTGTGGTGTGTGCCCCTGTGTGTTTGTGTTTGTGTGTGGTGTGCCTGTGTTTTGTGTGTTGCCGGGTTTGGGGTTTTGTTTTTTTGTGGTGTGTGTTCCCTGTGGGGTGTGTCCCCTGTTTTTGTTGTGCCTTTTTTGGGGTGTGCGGTTTTTGGGTGCCTTGTGGTGTTTGCCTGTTTGTGTGTGTGGGTTTTGGGTCCCCTGTGTGTGTGTGGCCTGGTGGGTGTGTGTGGGGTGTGTGTGTGTGGTGCCTGTGTGTGTGTGTGTGGTGTGGGGCCGGGGTGTGGGGTGTGTGTGGGGTGTCCCTGTGTGTTTTGTGTGTGTGCCTGTGGGTGTGTGTGCCTGTGTTGTGTGTGTATCTGAAACCCTGTGGGGATGCACATGTAACAAACATGAAATTGTGTGTGTAGGTTATGCCTTTGTGCGGGGGAAATGTTTTACACTAAAGAAAAAAATGGAATTCCCCCTAAAATATCTCTAAAGGGTTTTTTTGCTGAGGATGCTTCCCGGGAACATCACCTTTTTTTTTTAACTTGCAATAAACAAGTATACCCCGTGTGTCCCATTAAAAATTAACATGACTTCTTTTTGGCTTTTAAAAAGGGGTTTTATTAAAAAAAATTTAAACTTAAAAAAATATGCCCAAAATTTAATTAAACCCACCTGGTTTAACATCACAAAAATACCTTTTTTTTTTAATCAATTACAATCCCCTCTCTCTCTCTCTCTCTATCTCTCTATCTCTCTATCTCCCCCCTTTTTCTTTTCTCTCTCTCTCTCTCCCCCTCTCTCTCTCCTCTCTTTATTTATTCCTTTATTTATTTTATTCAAATTTATTCCCTTCATTAAATTTATTCATTCACTCTCACTCACCCCCACTCACCCAACAACTTCATTTTACTCTCACTCCCCCTTTCATTCCCCTCTCACTTCACTTTTTATTCATCATTTAGCTCACTCATGCATTAAAAAAATCACGCTCACTTTTCATGCATTTACTCATTCACGCTCACTTTTTCATGCATTCACCTTTACGCTCACCTCCGCATTCACTCATTCACGTCACTTCATCTTCACTCATTCCCCCTCCTCTTTATGCATTTCACTCTTTACGGTCACTTTTTCATGCATTCCTCATTCACGCTCACCCTCCCTGCCTTTACTCATTCCGCCCCACCCCTCAGGGATTCACTTTTCAAACCCCACCCCCATGCATTCACACATTCACGCTCAAAAAATATGCATTCACTAAATTTACGCTCACTCTCATGCATTCACTCATTCACGCTCACTTCATGCCCTTATCATTCCCGCTCAATCTCATGCATTTACTCATTCACGCTCACTTCATGCTTCCTCATTTACCCCTCATCTCATGCAATCCCCTCATTCAAGCTCACTCTCAGCATTCACTCATTCACGCCCCCACTCTCATGCATTATCATAATCACCGCTCCCTCTCTGCCCTTCACTCATTCACGCTCACTCTCAGGGATTCACCATTCACGCTCAAATCCCATGCTTCACTCATTCACGCCCCACTCTCATGCTTTCCCCCATTACCGCTCACTCTCTGCTTTTTTACTCATTCACGCTCACTCCCCATGCATTAAATCATTTACGCCCTTTCCCGCATTCACTCATTCACGCCCCACTTTTCATGCATTTACTCATTTACGCTCAATCTCAGCATTCACTCATTTACGCTCACTCTCATGCCCTTCATCATTCAGCTCACTCTCATGCCCTTCACCTTCACGCTCACTCTCAAGCATTCCCCCATTCACCGCTCACTCTTTATGCATTCACCATTTACGCTCACCCCCCCCAGCATTTACTCCCTTCACGCTCACTTTTCATTCATTCCACTCATTCACGCTCACTCTTTTGAAATTTACTCATTCACGCTCAATCTCAGCATTCATCATTCACGTCACTCTCAAAGCCCTTCACCATTCACACTCACTCTAAGCAAATTTACTCTTCACACTCACTTTTCATGCCCTCCACTCATTTACACTCCACTCTCCGCCCTTTACCCCATTCCATTCACTCTCATGCATTCACTTTCAATTCCCCTCTCATGCATTCATCATTCACCTCACTCTATCATTTTAAATTTTTCTTCACTCTCATGGGATTTACTCCCCCTCTCCTCTCATTTCAATTCAAATCATCAATTTTCCCCACTCCCTTTCCCCAATGTTCTTCATTCACCCCCCAATTTCTCACCTACTTTACTAACCCTCAATAATGATCTAAAAATCCCTCATCCACACTCGATACCCCCCCCCCAACCCCCCCCTCTAGTACCCACTCACCCCCCCACGAGGTCCCCCTAAACCACTCAATCAGTTACTCATTTTAAAAATCTAATTTCATTTTCAAAATATTCTTTGGGTTTAAACCCCGTTTGAAAAAATCAAACTCAACGGAACATAAATTCCCATCACAAAAACTCTCCCTTTTCCCAAATATCCCAAAGCTATTCTTAAATTTTTTAGTTTTATGGGAAGTAAAACAGAGAAAAATAATTTTTGTAAATAATGATGAACCCCACACTATTGCAACCAAAGGGAATGGGCTGAAGTGTACATGAAAAACACACCGGCAAAACATAATATAAACATCACAGCAGGAAAAAGGCCAAAAGGGAATACCTGATAATCTAAGACTTTGCAGAACTCCTAATTTCTAACTTGAAACCTAAAATAGTTAAGTCGGGTGTAAAATTATATGTGAAATACAGACCCCTACACTAAACCAATGCACAACCCAATATATCAAGACATTTGGTTTTATGTAAAATATATGAACTGCCAAACAAAATTTTGCCAAAATTTTTTATATCCAAAAAAGCTCTCAGACTGCAGAAATTTTTTGACTGCATTTTCCCAAATTTAAAACCTAACAGAAACTGGACAAAGGAATGAGAAATTTAGAAAAAACAGAAAAAGGGAGAAAGAAAACTTCCCAAAACAAAGAAAAAACCAAAAAGGGTTTTTTTTAAACTTCATAAATTTCCCAAAAAAATCTACTGAAAAGCACCACTAAACCTTTTCTATTGCCAGTTATTAAATCTCCTATATACCTTGTTTTTATGACACTATTTTAAACCCCAAAGCGGATTTATTTTTAAAAAAAGCTTTGCACAAAGAACGAAGAAACATCTTTGTTCTGGAGAGTAGGGTACACCTCTCTCCTTTTTTAGACTCACTCAAAAAATAAAATCCAGGGAAGAACCCCCGTACCCTTCATTGTGACCGGGAAAACCTACAAAAATATTTTTTAAAAAAATTTTCCCCTAACCCAAAATGAAATTCCATATGTCCCAAATACAAACCAAAAAATTTGCTATTTTATTACATTGTTAAATCCTTTTTTAAACCCTTCAAACTGTACACAGAAAATTTTTTAAAACTAAACTATTCATCCTGAGTGCTGATTGGGTCTCTAGGCGGGGTTTCTTTAAAATTGTGAAATGAAAAAACATAGTTCAAGTTGTAAATGGAATATTTTTTTAAAACTAATTCCTAGATAAGGGCTATGGCTCTTCTCCCTCAAATTGGTTTTAAAAGCTTAAAATTTCAATATAAACAAAAAAATCTCTAAACAAACCCAAAGGGGAGTGAAAGAACGTGTTTTTTTGAAATGGGGAAAAAAGAAATGAGGGAGGGAATAAATGGAGATGGAAAGCACAGGAAAACAAGGAGGGGAAAAAATAAGGTGGAGTAAAATGGAAAAGAAGGAAGAGAGGGGGATAGAAAACATTTTTATGGAAGGGAAAAAAAGAGAAGAGAAAGAAAAAGAAAGAGAAGAGAAGAGAAGGAAAAGAAAAAGAGAAGAGAAGAGGAAAAGAAAAGAAAGAAAAGAAGAGAGAAAAGAAAAAAAAGAGAAGAGAAGAGAAGGAAGGAAAGAGAAAAAAAAGAAAAAAAGACAAAGATGAGAAGATAAAAGGAGGGGGAGGAAAAAAAATGAAGAATGGAAAATATGGAGGGGATGGGGATGGAGATGGGGATGGAGATGGGGATGGGGGAGGAGGGAAAAGGAGGAGGAGGAGGAGGGGATGGGAGGAGGGGGGTGGAGGGGGGGAGGAGAGGAGGAGGAGGGGAGGAGGAGGAGGGGAAGAAAGGGGGAGGAGGCGGGGGATGCAGGAGGAGGAGGAGGGGAGGGAGGAGGGGAAAAGGAGGAGGAGGAGGAGGGGGGGAGGGGAGGAGGGGGAGGAGGGAAGGGGGAAGAGGGGGGAGGAGATTTGGAGGAGGAAGAGATGGAAAAGGAGGAGGAGATGGAGGAGACGGAGGAGGGGAAAGAGGAAAAAAAAAAAAAAACAAACAAACCCCACCAAGCCCAAAAAAAACACACTGGGTATATGAGGAAAAAAGTGATAGGGGAAAAAAAGGGGTTAAAAGGAAAAAGGGATATACAGAAGGGAGAAGGAAAAGGGGGGAAGAAAAAATGGAAGGAAAAATGGGAGAAGGAAGAAGGGGGAAAAGGATAAGGAGATGAAAATGGGACAGAGAAAAGAAAAAAGTAAAGAGTGAGAAAAGGGGGAAAGGGGGGGAGGGGGGGGAGAGAGAGGGAGAGAGAGAAAGGGGAGAGGGAGGGGGATGGAAAAGGAAAGAAAAGAAAGAGAGAAAGAAGAGAAGAGAGAGAGAGAGAGAAGGAGAGGAGGAGAGGGGAGAAGGGGAGAGAGAGAGGGAGAGAAGAGAGGAGAGGAGAAGAGAGAGAAAAAGAGAGGGAGAGAGAGAGAGAGAAAGAGAAAAAAAGAGAGAAAGAAAAAGGGAGAAAGATAGAGAGAGAGGAGAGAGAGAAATGAAGAGGAGTGAGAGAGAGATTTAGGGGAGAGAGTGGAGAGAGAGAGGAGAGTGGAGGGAAGTGAGAGTGAGAGTGAGAGTGAGAGTGAGAGTGAAAAAGTGAGAGTGAGTGAAAAGAGGAGAGGAGAAAAAGGGGAGAGAAAAGAGAGAGAAGAGGGGGAGAGAGAGAGAAGAGAAAAGGGGGGTAGAGAGAGAGAGTGGAGAGAGAAGTGAGGGGAGAGAGGGAGAGAGATAGTGAAAAAAGAGAGAGAGAGATGGAGTGAGAGTGAGAGTGAGTGAGAGTGAGGGGGAGAGAGAGAGAAGAAAAGAGAGAGATTTTAGGGGGAGGGGAGAGAGAAGAGAGAGGGGGAGAGAGAGAGAGAGAGAGAGAGGGGAGAGGGAGAGTGAGAGGGAGTTTTGAGAGAGAGGGAGAGAGAGAGAGAGAGAGAGGAGACACGGGGAGAGGAAAAGGAGAGAGAGGAGAGAGGTAAAGAGGGAGAGGGAGAGGGAGAGGGGGGGAGAGAGGGAAGGGGAGGGAGGGGGGGAAAAAGAGAGAGGGAGGGAGAGGGGAAAAGAGAGAGGGGGGAGGGTAGGGGGGGAGGGAGGGGGGGGAGGGAGGGAGGGAGGGGGGAGGGGGGGAGGGGGGGGAGGGGGGGAGGGGAGGAGGGGGAGGGAGGAGAGAAAAGGCGAGAGAGAGAGAGAGAGAGAGGAAATGAAGGAAAAAGAGAGAGAGAAAGAGAAAAGAGAGAGGGAGGGAGAGAGGAAAGGGAAAAGAGAAAAGGGAGAGAGAGGGGGAGAGAGGAGGAGAGGGAGAGGGAGAGGGAGGGGGGGAGAGGGAGAGGAGAGGGAGAGGGAGGGGGGAAAAAGAAAAGAGAGAGAGGGAAAAGGGAGAGGAGAGAGGGGGAGAGGGAGGGGGGGGGGGGGGAAAGAGAGAGGAGAAGAGAGAGAAAAGAGGAAGAAGGGGGGAGAGGAAAAGGAAGGGGAAGAGAGAGAGAGGAGAGAGAGAAAAGAGAGAGAGAGGAAGAGAAAGAGAAGGGAAAAAGTAGAGGAAAAAAAGAGAGGAGAGAGAGAGAAGGAAGGGGGGAACTTTTTTTTTAGAGAGAGAGAAAAAACCCAAGAAGAAAAGAGAGATGAAAAGAGAGAGAGAGATTTAAGAGAAAAGTGAAAAGAGACAGTGAGAAAATGAGAGAGACAGTGAGAAAAGACAGTGGGGGAAGACAGGAAAGAACAGTGAGAGAGGGCAGTGAGAGAGACAGTGAGGAAAACAGTGGAGAGAGAGACCCGTGAGAGAGAACAGTAGAGAGGGGCCCGGAGAGAGGGAAAAGTGAAAAGAAAAGACTTTAGAGAGAGACAGTGAGAGAGAGACATTTGGGGAGAGAGAGGAGAGAGAGGAGGAAAAGAGAGGTCAGAGAGAGAGAGAGAGAGAGAGGGGAGAAGAGAGGGGAGAGTGAGAGAGAGAGGGAAGAGAGAGTGAGAGAGAGAGTGAGAGAGAGAGTTTAGAAAAGTGAGACAAAAAGAGAGAAGAAGAGAGGGGAGAGGAGGGGAAAAGAGAGAGGAGAGTGGAAAAGTGAGATTGGAGGGGAGAGAAGAAGAGGAGAAAAAGAGAGAGAAGAGAGGTGAGAGTGAGAGTTTAGATGAGAGTGAGAGTGAGAGTGAGAGTTTAGAGGAGAAATGAGTGAGAGGAGGAGAGTGAGTGAAGAAGAGAGTGAGAGAGAGAGTGGGGAGATTTGGGGAGAGAGAGAGTGAGAGAGAGAGTGTGAGAGAAAAGGGGGAGAGGAGAGAGAAGAGGGACAGACAGAGAGAGAGAGACAGAGGGGAGAGAATAAGAGAGAGAGAGAGAGAGAGAGGAGGGGAGAGAGGGGAGGGGGAGAGAGAGAGGAGAGAGAGAAAAGAGAGAGAGAGAAAAGAGGAGAGAGAGAGGGGAAAAGTGAGAAATGAGAGAGTGGAAATGAAGAGGAGAGAGAGCCCGTGAGAGAAAAGGCCCCCTGAGAGGAGAGAAAGGGGAGAGAAAAACCGTGAGAAAGACAGTGGAGAGGAGTGAGAGAGTGAGAAGAGAGAGAGAGTGGGAGAGAGGGGAGGAGAGAGAGAGTGAGGGCAGAGAGAAAAGAGTGAGACGAGAGAGAGAGATAGAGGAGAGGGGAGTGAGATAGAGAAAAAGAGTGAGATTTGAGGAAAAGAGTGAGAAAAGAGGAGAGAGTGAGATAGAGAAAAGAGAGAGAGAAGAGGGGAAAAGAAAAGAGAGAGAGAGAGAGAGAGGGGAGAAAAGAGAAAAAGAGAGTGGAAGAAGAGAAGAGGAGAGGAGAGAGGGAGAGAGGAGAAGGGGAGAGAGAGAGAGAGAGTGAGTGAGTGAGTGAGTGAGTGAATTTAGTGATGAAATGGGGAGGGGAGGGGAGAGAGAGAGAGAAGAGAGAGGGGAGAGAGAGAGGGGAAAAGGAGAGAGAGTGGAGTTTAGAGAGTAAGAGAGAGAGTGAGAGAGAGAGTGAGAGAGAGAGTGAGAGGTGAGAGAGAGAGTGAGAGAGTGAGAGACAGAGAGAGACAGAAACAGAGAGAGAGACAGAAAAAGAGAGAGAGACAAAAAACCCGAGAGAGAGACAGAAAAAGGGGACGAGAGACCCGAAAACAGAGGGCCAAAAGACAGACAAGACAGAGAGACAGACAGAGAAAGAGAACAGACAGACAGAAAAGACAGACAGACAACAGACAGACAGACAGAAACAGGGGGAACAGGGCAGAGAGAGAGGGGAGAGAGAGAGAGAGAGAGAGAAAAGGAGAGAAAAGAGAGAAGAGAGAAAAGAGAGAGAGAAAAACAAGAGAGAGAATAGAAACGAAGAGAGAGAAGAGAGAGAGAGGAGAGAGAGAGAGAGAGGAGAGACAGAGAGACAGACAGAGAGACAGACAGAGAAAACAGACCCGAGGACAGACCGAGAGACAGAAAGAAAAGGACAGAGAGAGAGAGACAGAGGACAGAGAGACCCGAGAAGGGGCGAGAGACCCGAAGACAGAGACAGAGACAGACAGAGACAGAGACAGAGACAGAGACAGAGAGACAGAGACAGAAAGACAGAGAGACAGAGAGTGACTCAGAGATCAGCAACTACCATCTTATATGAAATTGTAATAACTTTTGAAAGACATTTTACATAGTATCTTTAAAATGCCTAGGTTAAAATCTGAAGTGTACTACATACACTCTCCCTCACACAAGCATGCAACTGATGAAAACTAATCAATTCATCCCAAATGAACATTCACTCCCTCAGAGCCGCAAATGCACTACAAGAAGATTTCAGAAATTTTCTTTTTAGTCACTACTGAGAAGCAGAAAAAATAAAATATATAACAACCTATTATGAATATAGATATCAATGTTTAAACAATATAAACAATAAATAAATAAATAATAAGTGAACAAATAAATAAATAAATATATAAATGAATAAATAACTAAATAAATAAATAAATAAATAAAAAAAAACACACTAATTTAATATATATATGTACATATATATATATATATATATATATATATATATATATATATATATATATATATATATATGTATATATATTCTTGGAACAGGAACTAAATCAATTAATCCCATGACAAAGAAATCACAAAATCCACAGGAATCATTCCGCTTCCATCCTAATGCACATCAGTTCAATTATTTAGATTTCCGACATTTTCCCAAATCATCCAATGGCACCAGGGATGGCACTTACAAACATGCCAAGCCCACGGTGAGTTTAATTCATTAATTGTTTTTACACACAGGTGGCTCTACAAGTGCCTTGTCACCAACAAGTTAATCAATAGCCCGACCTATCTCGTCTGTTTCCTCTTCTCCTTGATTTTGGGATATGTTTCATTTTATTTTACAAATGCTATTAGTATTATTAATAATATGGTAATTACAATGTCAATAATAATAATAGCAAGATCCATACTGATAGCATTAGGGAAAAAAAAAAAAAATTCGCAAAAACTCAAGGAATGGCCGAGGACACATAGACTACTAATGGACTCCTAGGTGACTGAGTACCTGTGGAGCCATCTATGTGTAGATACGTTTGACTAAACGATACTAAAGTGAACATCACATTTTCCCGGTACCTATGAATAAGGAATATTTGTTCATTCTCAATTTGAAAACCCATTGTTTGATGAGACAGATGATAACTGATTTTGAATTACTGAAAACCAATTTTTTTCAATAAAACCTTACAATTCTCTATGAACCTCCAACAGGTTACGTTTGCCTTAATCCGTCACTTCAAACTACAATTATTTTCTTTCAGCCTTATACAACTGATGATATACTTCTACTCTATAATGAAACTAAAGAAGGAAGGATGGAGTTACATGTACCGAACATAAAACCAACAAGCCAGAATGTGAAATGATAGTATTGCAGTCCAGATGCATAAAAATAATGCAATTCAGGTGCAGAAGCTATCATATCTAATGCCAGGATGATATGAAATACATTAAGTTACATAATACTATATAGTATAATACACTAATAAACTATCATGTATATGAAAAGACACTTAAATACAATGAAGCTTCATATATAAAATAAGCAACAAAGCAAAATGGAGGTCCTAATAACTTCTAAGGGCAACTATGGAATGAATATTTAAAAAAAAAAAAAACAATAACAGGAAAAGGGACCCTGCCTCTTGCACAAATACAGATGTCACTAACAGAGTATGTCTTGAAACACAAGTTATCAACACAAAGTAACTTTTTCTGGGCTAGGACAATGTTGCAAAGAGGAAGAAAGTTCAAATAATGGAATCTGCTCCTAACAAAAAACAAAGTTACATTCTACATTTTTTCAGATTATTTTTCTGGTTTCCAGCTTACAATATTCCTATGGACTTGATATTCACCCAAATGAGTTTCAAAATTCTATCATTATCATAGTTATTAAACTGCTTGGTGGAAGCATTTCATAATTGCTAACATACAAATTGCTAACATCACAAATGATTATGAAGATACAAAATCCCAAAACCTCCCTTTTCAATGAGGTCACATACAAAAAAAAAAGGTTCAATTTAGCACCCACTATAATCTATTCTCACTCTGAACCATGTAGGTATTTAGTATATGGAATGTCATATTTATCTCACATCGCTTACCTTGTTAACAGTAAAAATAACCTGTAATACTGTTTAAAATTTAAAGAACTACACTCAATGAGAATGTTACTGCAGAAATGTTAGTGTTTATGCAACAGTCACACAAGTTGGGCACAGCTAGGGATCCTTGAATAAGAATGAACCTTGTCTGGCACGGTCTAGGGTTTTCTACTCATCACGTATATCAGTCATAAGGACAATACTGGTGTATGAGCTAAGTAAGTATGTACTGATAACAAGGTAAACTCAAAAAGAAGCAAAAACTTCCACTCAAACTGAGTCAATTTCCATCAAGTCTCATATGTCATACAGCCATGCCAGTTATCCCATGTTTCAACAAACACAGAAAATTGGACAATAAAATTTCCAGTAATATATACCATTATTAGTGCAACTGAATATATGAAAGAAAATTAATCATGAACTATAAAGCTGAAAAGCAGCAAACACTATCACTCAAATCGAGTCAAATATCATCAATCGTCAAAAAGCGACACAGCTCTGGCAGGCAAAGCAAGTTGCTAATTTCACCTATTATTGTTCTTTTTAAACTTCTGCTATCATACCTCTATAATTGGTATCCCTTAATGGTTGTCAACTCTCACTATCCAAAAAGAAGCAAGTCATTTCCAAGGTGAGCACCATGGCATTGGAGTGTGTGTATTTGTATATGTTAGTCAAATGGCCATTTGTCTAATCTATAAAATTTTGATGAGGTATCATTGTCAACTTGTAATTTATATTATTTATTTCTAGCAAGTACTTATACCTAAGAAAATATAAAAATCAATGTTTAGAGTATCAGGTAATGAGCTTACAAATAATCATAGGATATTTTTTGTTTTGCCATCATTTTTTCCGATATAACTACAATGAAACCCCAATACAGCAGCTCTTGCTCTATGCCACGACGGCAAGGGAATTTCATCCTTGTGAACATCAAAACCAGGAAAGTATTCCAGTCTTTATGGGAATCACGATGTAGACAAATTACTAACTAAACAAGGTGCATAAAAATCCCTTTGCATTTAGTTTTGGGACTATAATGTATCTCTGAAATCATTTCACAAAGTATCAGGCAGTTTTCTTCATTAATGCAAGTATGAAGCAAGACCTCTATACTAAGATAATCCAGATTTGATGTGAAATCAACAGCTTATTGTTACATAAATAGTCAAACTATATCATAATGTAAAATTCACATATGGGGTTCAAGCAAGGGATGTTAGAAATAACATGAAAAAATCTTATACTGATTTTTTCTGATTTTCACTATAACCCCAATTTACATTTTCATAATAATGGTTACAAATACGATTTCATGACTTTTGCTATTTTGGAATACTGAATGACAAGTAATTCTGAAAAAGCCTAGAAAAATTAGGCATTTGCAGATTCAAATTTGTTACACTGTATAATCACACTTTTTTTTTGTTTCTAATATGGCGAACAAATTCATTCTTTCAAACCCTAGATAAACATACTATCAATATCTTTTCAGTATTAAAATACTCTTCATTACTTCAAGGGAAAATTTCAGATATAAAATTGCCAGAAAGTCAAATCATTGCACATTTTATAAGGCTTTAACAGTGCAGTTAAGTATAGTATAGTTCTACATAATAAGAAAAAAGCACAACTGTTGCTTTATCCACATGTCAGCCATTCTCATTCACCCTATTCATGCGAGGCATTTCCAGTATTTCTCCAGCAAGGAACTGGCATACCCAGCTGTGGAAGAGACCCAGTCCTCGGTGATTAGGCGCTCCATGTCTTCCGAAATAAGTTCCCCCATAACATTTGAAAAAAAAAGGGCTATCAAAGGTCTATCAAAGGCTGGCAAGCTCCTTTCTCTGCACATTTTTGTTATCAGTGAAATAAATGTAGTGTCCACAAATATACCCGGTACTGTTTGGCAAAATCTCTCCAGCCATTCCCACAAAATCATTCCAATGCCATCATTCTCACACAGCCAATAATTTTTCCATCTCTTCCTTCTTGTGAATGGAATGTAGTGTGTGTGATTTTGTAATCTGAGTACTGTATTGTTGATTTTATCCAGTCATACCACAAGCTTTTCCTCTCTCACATTCCCCAAGCATAAAAAATATTATTACACATCACATTCTGACAGATCTTTTATTATATATATACATTTACATACAAATACATTTCATCAAAGCATATTTTCCTGTTTTATGGTAAATGTATTTTTGTCACTTAATACGTCATACTACCTTTTTATGGTACTTTATCCCTATTGCCATTTATAAGCAAGGGATAACTGTAAAAACTTTTACAAGCTTGTGCTCTATTACTGCTTTATGTATTTGATATGACAAAGAAATACACATTTTCTTATGTGTAAAATCAAGGTCTTGAAATGCTAGGAAACAAAAACACAGACAGAGACAGAGAAATATATATATATATATATATATATATATATATATATATATATATATATATATATATATATATATATATATATATATGTGTGTGTGTGTGTGTGTGTGTGTGTATACATATATATATATACATATATACATATATATACATATATATATACATATATACAAATATATAAATACATATATACAAATATACATATTTATACATATATACAAATATACATATATATCCATACACATATATACATATATATCCATACATATATATACATACATATATATTAACATCGATATACATAAATTTATATAACAAGTTTATATATACATACATATATACATGAATAGATAGATAGATAGATAGATAGACAGATAAACAAAGACAGACAGACAGACAGACCATCAGTAACAAAAAAAAAAAAAAAAAAAAAAAAAAAAAATCCAGTGTGTCCCTTTCATAAAGCATTTACTTTGAATTGTATTTTCTAACACAAATTAGAAATGGATTTCAAGAATCAGAAAATTATATATAATAATGTCATTTTTTCCAATATTTTCATTCACAAAGAACTTGTTGAACTCTGACATTCAATTTATGGAAATGTTTTTTGCAGTCAACTAGAACACACATTATTTATGCTCAACAAAATCTAGAATAGAAAATCAGACAGAAAATATTAAAGTCATCATCTGAAACTTGCCGCTGGTGTACAATCATGAGGTACTGTGAAACACAAACTATTTAATGTAACATATGCCTGAACAGTAATAATGATTCTTTTCTATGCCACCCTTGCCCGACTTGATAACTTTCTAAATCAACATTATATTCGAGTCAAGTTTGGGACCTAATGATGGGTGGCAAGACCAGGATAACAAGGACAACCATGATTATTATTACATCTATAACCACCCTATTATTATATTTGTTTACTAACGATGATAAATATCATCACAATTACTATAATTACCAATTATTCCTTATTCAGACTATTTTAAATCATGGACACAGATATTGCCACTCTCTCCTAAAGCCAGCAAGGACACACAAGGTCAAGGGCACTCATCAGTGGTATCTACGGAGTCGAGACTGCAAGGATCAACGGCACACAACCAGATGCCACCTCCCAGTCAAAAGTACCTGTGGTGTAGCATGGGCAACCGCGATGGAATAAGGAAGATGACCCAGACCACTTTGGTGGTTATTTTCTTAATAATTTTCTTTCATAAACAAATATGAAAAAAGTAATATGGTTTTTGTTTTTTTCGTACTCTATAAAACTATTACCACATTGAGTGTTAACAACATAATGAGCTGATAATGGACTCAATAGTACAATATCATTCTAACACAATAAAGCCTAATAGCTGGCTAACATAGTCATCACAATATGATAAACCACTAAAAAATTACCAAAATAAAAATGTTTCTAGAGCAAAGAGGGCAAAAAAGACCTTTACACAATGCCCACCACTTGCTGGTTTAGAAATAAAACCTCCTGAGAGCCACACTGCATTAGTATCCATCCAGGGAGCACACAAGCAAATTCAAGTAGGCTAAACTATAGTTGCACAGTACTGTACAGTCAGTGTGACAGTAACCTTAACAATCAAATTTCTATACAGTTCCCTCCCTATCAATGGATCACTTTAGCACTGTATCACTTTATTAAATTTTGTAGAATCTTAAATCAATTTATGAAAAAAAATTCTTGCATGTTTCATAATGCTAATAAAGACTTATCTCAGGTTCCTCAGCTGTGGGTTTGGATTGGAAGAAAAAGTCCTGGTGATGACTTTATTAGACATTTAGCTAAACCAATTTAGACAAATTTACGGTGGGTTTACTGTATTTATCAATATTAATCATGGCCCATGCACATGTGAAAAAATTAGAATGCAGTTCTGTACACTTAACACCAGCTGTCGAGTCATGTTGACAGCTTACTCATAAAATTTAAACACATTTTACACTCATGTCTCTACACTAAGATTTATTACAGAATGTCTTATTTCATTAAAAAAAAATAATTTAACAAATTTTACATCAAACATTAAAAATGTTTAATTATTACATGCCAGAAGCAATATTTCATATTCATGTGCAATGCAGACAAATATCATTGGGTATTGGTATGAAACAGCCTTTCTAAAAATAATTTTTTTTTAAATATTTGATAAGATTGAACGTTCTTAAGAATATAATAAGTGAATAATAAATAAATAAATAAAATGTTTAGTACAATTTGGCCTTACCAAATACATTTTCTTTTTCTTTTTCTTTTTTTTCTTTGTACACTGCACCTGGCAGGTAACCTCACTGCTGTGCAAAATTCATACTTGGCAACTGAGGCACTGTCAGGAGTGCACAGCCACTCACTTTGACTAGCCATTACTCTATGTCATGCTGGGGGATTTGCTGCATGTCTTGCACACACTCTACACACCTTCACTACCTACTTACTCTAAACATTTCTATCTTTATCTTGTCTGTGCCATGTTACCACACTTTACTCTCTTCCGTACAGTGGAACCTCTAAATAAAATTAACCACAAATCATTCAGTACAAACATAAGGAATGCTAGAAAAAAAGGTAAACAAAAATACAGGTTATCTCCCCCTCCACTTCCAACTGTTTATATTGTCCTTCTCTAATCTCTTTATCTAATTTTGAATACTAAAGGAACTGGGAAGTGGGAACAGAATTCAGGAGTGACATTTGAAGGCCAAAAGTATTCTAGTATGTAAAATAATGTCTTAATTATTAATTCTGAAACGCTGAATAAAAGTTTTTAGTATTTTTATAATCTTTTCACATCAACTTTATTCAGAACATTGAAAATTACAAAAGATTGCCGTCACTATATTGTAACCAGATCTATTGTATCAATACCAAGTCAAAGCAAAAATGGTGTTTTTTTGAAGACATCAATCACCATTTTGGCAATACCATAACTCCCAGAAAATAAAAAAAATGGAAATACCAAGAAAAGGAATGACACTTTAAAGCCTCCTGATTACATTTACGAATGAATCACAAAACTTCTCAGCTGCTTCATGAATTGAATCTTGAAGTTGTAATTTTCCCTCTATTACTTGAAGATAATTACTAGAGACCTATTATCTAAACAACTTCGTAAACAGCTCTAGATTAATCAAAGAGTCTGGCAATATTGGTCTCATAAAAGTATCATTATCAAAAGTACTTTTCAAGAGATTCTCTATAAACTGTTACTGTATAAAGAACACAACAATCTGCTTCTTAAATAGCTTTGTTTGTTATCTAGGTTTTTACTCAATTTGTAAATGCCGAGATTGCAAACCTTATGCAATATTAAAAGACACTGGAGTTTGTTAACTACTTCTTAGTACCTCCTGTGATAGTCATGCTATGATGATGACACACACTGTAGGTCACTAATGGATTAAATTTGGCCGCAAAATGGGTGACAGGAAGGTCTTGTTATGGGGGAAAAAAAATTACATGGAGGTGTTAGACAGGAACATCTCACCATGGGAAATTGTTGCCGAGTGGCAAGTTATGGGAACATCTCGTCATAAATACTACAAACATACTACATACTACAGAGATTGACTCTGTGGGCCTTCATTGCCACCAGTCCAGAGGGTGGAATGTTCCATCCATGAGCCATGCCTGGGGAGGACACTATAGCCAAATGCAGGAACCTACCTACTAATCACATTGGTAAGTGTATTTCACATTCTATTCCCTTTTTCTCTACTATCTCAATCAGGATTTTTTTCTCAGAATCCCTGATATTCACTCAGAATCTTACTAACCGCAAACACGCGGTTAGTAAGTAAATGGCTTGCCGTCCAAAGCCGGCAAGCCATTTTCTTAATGTCTTTATCATCATAAATAAGTCTCTTCCACTAGTAAATCAGATCCTGTTTGGCAAGTTTCCTCCAGCCCCACTTACCATACAATCCCGAAAGCCCTATTCCCATTGCCGGACCTCTTCCCCCTATGCCATTCATGATGACATAGATGCCCCAATCACACGTCCCATCGAACCCTCCCCCCCCCCATCTCCCCTTCTCAATCTGTACTATTAATTTTCATGCAGTCTTTAGAATTTGATATGCAAGTGTGTACGTGTACGTGTACGTGTATGTGTGTACGTGTACGTGTGTGTGTACGTGCACGCATGTGTACGTGTACGTGTGTGTGTACGTGCACGCATGTGTACGTGTATGTGTGTTTGTGTACGTGTACATGTTTTGTGTGCACATGTATGTGTGTTTGTGGTACGTGTACATGTTTTGTGTGCACGTGTATGTGTGTACGTGTATGTATGTGTACGTGTACGTGTGTACATGTACGTATGTGTGTACGAGTACGTGTCTGTACGTGTACATGTACATGTGTGTACGTGTACATGTGTGTACGTGTACATGTGTGTACATGTACGTGTGTACGTGTACGTGTGTACGTGTACGTGTGTGTACATGTACGTGTGTACGTGTATGTGTATGTGTGTGTACGTATGTGTGTACGTGTGTGTGTACGTGTGTATGTGTGTGTACGTATGTGTGTACATGTGTGTGTGCATGTGTATGTACGTGTGTACATGTGTGTATGTGTGTACATGTGTACGTGTACGCGTGTACGTGTGTGTACGTGTACGTGTGTGTACGTGTACATGTGTGTACGTGTACGTGTGTGTACGTGTACGTGTACATGTACGTGTGTACGTGTACGTGTGTGTGTGTGTACATGTGTGTGTATGTGTGTGTGCACGTGTACGTGTGTGTGCACCTGTGTGTGCACATGCATGTTTACATGTGTGTGTGTGTGTGTATGTGTGTGTATGTGTCTGTGTGTGTATGTGTCTGTGTGTGTGTATGTGTCTGTGTGTGTGTATGTGTCTGTGTGTGTGTATGTGTCTGTGTGTGTGTATGTGTCTGTGTGTGTGTATGTGTTGTGTGTTGTGTGTTGTGTGTATGTGTTTGTGTGTGTATGTGTCTGTGTGTGTGTATGAGTCTGTGTGTGTGTATGAGTCTGTGTGTGTGTATGAGTCTGTGTGTGTGTATGAGTCTGTGTGTGTGTGTGTGTGTGTGTGTGTGTGTGTGTGTGTGTGTGTGTGTGTGTGTGTGTGTGTGTGTGTGTGTGTGTGTGTGTGTGTGTGTGTAGATGTGTATGAGTGTAGATGTGTATGAGTGTACATGTGTATGAGTTTACATGTGTATGAGTTTACATGTGTATGAGTTTACATGTGTATGAGTGTACATGTGTATGAGTGTACATGTGTATGAGTGTACATGTGTGTGTACATGTGTATGAGTGTGTGTGTACATGTGTATGAGCGTGTGTACATGTGTATGAGTGTGTGTGTGTGTGTACGTGTGTATGTGTATGTGTATGTGTGTGTATGTGTATGTGTATGAGTATGTGTATGTGTATGTGTATGTGTGTGCACATGTACGTGTGTACGTGTAAATGTGTGTACGTGTACGTGTGTACGTGTACGTGTGTACGTGTGTGTACGTGTGTGTACGTGTGTACGTGCGTACATGTGTACATGTATGTGTGTACGTGTACGTGTGTGCACGTGTACGTGTGTGCACCTGTGTGCACATGCATGTTTGCATGTGTTTACATGTGTTTGTGTGTGTGTGCGTGTACATTTGTGTATGTGTACGTTTGTGTGTACGTGTGTACTTTTGTATGTGCGTGTGCGTGTGTGTGCGTGTGTACGTGTGTACATGTACGTGTGTACGTGTGTATGTGTACGTACGTGTACGTGTGTACGTGTACGTGTATGCATGTTTACATGTGTGTGTACATGTGTTTGTGTGTGTGTGTGTGCGTGTGTATGTGTGTGCGTGTGCATGTGCGTGCATGTGCGTGTACATGTGTGTGTGTGCGTGTGTGTACATTTGAGTGTGAATTTGTGTGTACATTTGTGTGTGTGTACATTGTGTGTGCATTTGTGTGGTGCATTTGTGTGTACATTTGTGTATGTGTACGTTTGTGTGTGTACGTGTGTGTACTTTTGTATGTGTGCGTGTGTGTGCGTGTGTGTGTGTACGTGTGTACGTGTGTGTGTGTGTGTACATGTGTATGTGTGTACATGTGTGTATGTGTGTACATGTGTGTGTGTGTGTGTACGTGTGTGTGTGTGTGTGTGTACATATGTGTGTACATGTGTGTGTCCATGTGTGTACATGTGTGTACATATGTGCATGTGTACATTGTGTGTGTGTGCATGTACATGTGTACATGTGTCTGTGTACATTTGTGTGTATATTCATATGTGTATATATGTATGTGGATATATATATGTGAATATATATATATGTGAATATATATATGTGAATATATATATGTGAATATATGCATGTGTATATATGTATGTGTATCTGTATGTGTATGTGTATCTGTTTAAGTATAAGTATCCATGCATCTGTGTTTATGTGTATAGGTATGTGTGTCTGCATGTGCATATCCATGTGAATGTATATGTGTTTACATATGCATGGGTATGTACATGTGCATGTGCATTTGCATGTGTATATGTGTACATGTATATAAATGTGTGTATATTTGTAAATGTACATTCAAATTCATGTAGATGTATATGTGTTTCTGTATATGGATGAATGCATGCGTGTGTACGTGCATGTGTGCATATGTGAATGTGCATATACATGTACATGTACGTGTATGTATACATGTATATGCATGTGTACGTATATCTTTACATGTACATGTATGTGTATATGTACATGTATGTGTACATGTAAGTGTAAGTGTATGTCTATGTGTGTAAAAGTGTATGCTTGTCAGCATGTCTGTATTTCCATCTACATCTACATTGTCTAGGTATCTGAGTCTGCATATCTGCATCTGCATTTGCTTGTCTGCATCAGCATACCTGTGTCTGCATGTCTCCCTGTTAACACCTACATTTCCAATTCTGTGTGCTCTCCATTGCATGGTGTCTTGTATGTCTTTGCCTGCAGCTCTGTGGTTCTGAAGTCTGCAGATCTGTAGGTCTTTATGTCTGCATGTCAGCTGGTCAGCAGATTCTGTGTATCTCTGTCCATGTCTGAGGATCTGCATCTGTAAGTCAGCATGTGGGTCTGTCCTTGGGGTTTTAAATGTCTGCGTGTGTGTGACTCTGCATTCTTGTCGCTGACTCTGCATTTCTTTATCTGCATGCATGTCTGCGCCTGCATCTGTGCATGAGTATCTGTGCATCTCCATCCAAGTATATGATCAAGATAAAGCTGAATTACACAGACACAAAGGAGCACATTAAAAATTATATTTTCTCATTGTTGATTTTCTATAAAAAATATGGGAGACTTTGCAAATATCAGTCTCTAATATGTATGAACAGTAATCTATTGTTTTTTTCAAAAACTGTTATCAAGGTTAGAAGACTGAGCTTCACTGTCTTATCATTTTCCATAACGTGAATGTACCGAACCTACGGTAAAAAAATTTAGATTCATTAATAATGTACCTAGTTTTTTTTTTTTTTTTTTATTATTGCTGCATCAACAATTTTTTTCTGAGAGTGAGCATGTGGCTATTACAAATGGGAGTGAAAGGCACACATATAATGTGGTTCAGGTTTATAGCTGCTTTCAGTTTTAAATTGCTTTTAATTTTCAATGTCTCCCTTTTTTTTATAACGGAAACCTATTTCATTCACCTTTATAAATCTAATAAATAATCCTTGTGGATATTATCAGTATGGGTACTAGATTTCCTTCTAGGTTCTGTCTTTCCCTACTTCTAATGCTACACAATGACTTTTGAACAAATTTTATAAGCTTGATTATCAAAAGACAAAATAACCATTAGTTTCAATTTTTTTTCAACTTATAACAAGATGAATGAGATGAAATTATATGATTTTCCTAATACATACATCAAAATATCTTCAAATATCTAAATCAGAATTTGAACAGCATTACGAATATGACAGCAAAATCTATATCACGGTTGGTAAATATTTACAAGACCATGCTTGAGCCATGGGCTGCATCTTCACCTCTTTGACAAAATCCAACAAACTTCCAACTTACATTCTGGCAAAGTAAGAGCTCTTCTTCCTAACTGTTGATTGAAGTTAAAAAAGGAATCAGTTTAAGCTTTTACTATGTCAGTACAGGCTATATCTGTACCTTCAACAGGATGGAAATTAAACTGTAGCCTTTCAACCACAGATCACAGTAACTTCCAAATGGAGTGGGACAGAACATGGTCAATGTAATTACAAGTAAATGTACCCCTGATGTCTTGTAAAGGTTTACCCTACCACGTTTCAGTTAAAACATTTAGATATTTTCAATAATATTTCAAAGAATATGTGTACTATTTCCACATCTATCCATGACCAATATTATCAAACCACTGTAGTAAATAGTATCCAAACAAAAAAGCATTGTTTTTTTCATAACCTTACAATAGTTATAGCAGCTCATAAAAAGTATTTAGAAGATATCTGTAGTGGCTCTCAAAACAGCAATTTTTTTTTTTTGGTAACACTTGGTGTTTTCTATTCAAATTTTTTTGAAGGTTCTTATGATCTGTGATAAAACAATTGCAACCTGATGTCCAACCCACAATTCTACAAAAGTTAACAACTTCTAACATAAAATTTGTGAAGATGAAGCCTGAATCAGTCCTTTATTTGATAATTAATCATTTGGGAGACCTACAAGTTCCAAGTGATATTGCTCTGATAGCCATTACTGAAGCCCTGACAGGTGCAGAGGCTGTGACACCTGGCAACCTAATGGCACAAAGCCAGTGGTAGACATTATGTTGTTTTCCAAATATTTACCGAAACATGCTTCATAAAGAGAAGAAACTCCGGTAGAAATTTTCTTGTTCATAACCGTAACCTTTTCCTCCTTCCTACAAAAATACCCAGTAAATGTTTAGAAGACACCTGAGTATCTGCCACTAGACTTGCACTGCTAAGGATAACCTCTGCACCTCTCAACACTTCGGCAAATGCCAACACACCTTCACTGCATATACTCCGGCAAGCAAGACACTATCACCTTCTCTGGTAATCTATTAACAAATAAAGAACTAAGTCATCCTCTACTGTGCCAGGATATGTGTTAGAGGTTCCTTGCCTCTGCCAGAGCACAAAGCCCTGACACCATGGCAGCCGCTCGGCAATATGCCACTCTGACGTTGCTCTTTCAATTGTCGGTCATCCATCACAGATCACGGTAAGTTTAAAGTTGATATGGATGGAACACAGTTAAAAAAAGAAAGGCAAAACTACTATAGCCATCTCCTATACATTTAGCATATACTTTTTCAACCATGTTCATATCTAAATCAAATGACTTTCCTTTTTACAAACTTAAATTATTAATGTTACATGAATATAACACACACAAAAGTAAATGGCAGAATGCAATGACACAATAAGAATACAAAACTAAAAAGAATTACTTGCATTCCCCCTGAAACTTGCAAATTATATCAATTATTATTAGAAAAAAAAATACATGACAGGTATGATTGTCAGAAAATTAAGTGACATCAATATACCACCTGACATAAAAATGTCAAGTTAACATGTGTCATGAGGTGTCATTATGATTTCAAATATAATGAGTTATGTAATGTCACTGCAATGTCAATTAAGGTGAGCTACACCATGTCATTATGAAGTCAATCAGGATAAGTTATGAGATGTCATTATGCACCCACATCCCATAACTTGCAGTTCCATATAATTTAACTAAAAAAATTACCTTCCACCTAATTGACAGCACTAAAC
>NC_051411.1:8609219-8613905 GCF_015228065.2 Penaeus monodon
TATAATATTATATAATATTTTATAATATAAAAAATGTAATGTAATAAAATATGTACATGATATATAATTATATATATTAATATTTTTAAAATATATATAAAATATATAATATAAAATTATATATATTACATGTATTTAAATAGTTTTCATATAGAAGTATATATATAGATGTGTATATTATATATATATATATGTATATATAAAATGAATATCTATCAGTATATATATGTATAAAGTATAAATAAAATATATATATAATAAATATATATAATATATTATATATATTATATATATAAATTTTAAAATTAATATAATAATATATATAATATATATTATATTTTAATATAAAAATATAAATATAGATATGAAAAATGAAATTATATATTAAATTTTTTATAAAAAATATATATTAAAGTACATATATATGAATATGTAATATATATATATATTATATAATTATTTTATATTATATATATATAATATTCTTAAATATAAATAAGATAAATTTTTTAATAAAAAAGTATTAATATGTATATTTTTTAATATGATTTTTATATATTATGGGTTATATATATATAAATAGTATAATATATGTAATATACATTATATATACATATAATTATAATGTATATATTACACACACTATGTATATGTATATCTTATGTATTATATATGATATACATATAGTATATATATTGTATATATATATGTATAATATGAAAACCCCAATAGTTTAGTATATGTATAAATTATGAAATTTATATGTATATGTGTATATATGTATATGTTATATATGTCTATATATGGTATATATGTATTTGTATATATATGGATATGTGTATATATGTTATGTATAGTATAGTATATATATATTATATTGTATATGTATATATATGTATATATATGTATATATATGTATATATGTATAAATATATATATACACATATATAATATATATACATGTATATATATATATGTATATATATGTATACCATTTATATATATGTATATATAAATATATGTTATATATATTGAATGTTAATAATAATGTATATATAAATATATATGTTATATATATTAAATGTTTATATAAATATATGTTATATATTAAATGTTTATAATAATGTTTATATAAATTTATAGAAGCACACACACACACACACACACACACACACACACACACACACACACACACACACACACACACACACACACCACACACACACACACACACACACACACACACACACACACACACCAGCCTTTAAGTCTGTCTGAGTATAACTGAGGGGCATTTGATCTGAACCATGTCAGAGCAGCTTTTTTTCCATCTTCATCCAAAGGAAAATTTTTTTTTAAGTTCGGAAACACAAAAAAATAGGATGGGGCTACATCTGGCTTTTTAGGTGGATGTTGGATGATTTCCCATCAAAATTCACGTAGCACAGCTCTAGTATGCCGAGCGCCGTGAGCGGATCCATTGTCGTGCTGGAAGAGAACGATTGATGCAGCTTTCTGGAGTATTTTTCTGAGATTTTCTTTTGACATTTTCCTTAAAACGCATTCATGATAAGCAGATGTAATTGTTTTCTTGATCTCAAGGAAGTTAACCAGCAAAATCCCCGCTGCATCCCAGAAGACAGCGGCCACAGCCTTTCCTCTTCAATGCTCAGATTTTGCTCTGACTTGTCCATTTCCACCCCTGGACAGTCATTACTTGATTGAGTTTTGTCCTCAGGATCATACTGGTAGAGCCATGTGTAATCCCCTGTCTCATCCCACTTGTTCAAAATTTCCATTGAGAAATCTACCCTTGTTTGCTGGTGAATTGGGCACAACAGCCTGGGGATCCATTGAGCGGAAAGCTTTCTTAGCCCCAAACTCTCCACCAGAATTGTGTATGCAGAACCCCAAGAGATGTTGAATGCATCTGCTACTGATTCAGTGGTTATTCAACTATCCTTTTCAATCATGTCAGCATCAATGTTTTCCTCACAAACTGACGTTGATGGCCTGCCACAATGGGGCTCGTCTTCAATTTTGTTTCTTCCATTTCTAAACCGACTTAACCATTTATAGGTTGGTTATTTCTTTGGGTCTTTGTCATCATAAACTTGTTCCAGAACGTCAGTGATTTGCCTATTCTCCTACCTGAGTTTCACCATGATTTAAAGTTTGTCCTGTCCTCAATTTTGGTGGATTCCATGTTGCTTGAATGGTGCCTGACTTTCATGTGGCGGTGATGTGTTATTACCTGCATTTAAGGGTTCATGTTTCAACACATTATAACAAGTTGATACAAGAATGTACTTGTACATTGAAATCAAAATCCTTCTATATGACATATAGCTATGGACTTTTTCCTTATACTTCTTGAAGCCCTTACGTATATATATAAATATATTTTTATATATGTATATATATATATATATATATATATGTATATATATGTATATATATATATATAATATATATATATATATATATATATATATATATATAATATTTTATTGAATATAGATACTTGTATATATATATTTATATATATAAATATATTTATATAATACATATATTTTATATAGAGATATATAATTGTGTATGAAAATATATTTACATTTTGTTAAATATATACAAATGTATATAAATATATATAAATAAATATATATAAAATAAATATAATATAAATAAATATATATATAAATAAAAATATAAAAGATATATAAAAATATATATATATATATAATAGATATATATAATATATATATATATATGTATGTGTAAGGATATATATATAAATACATATATGGGCTTTGATTTTTATATGGTGTATGATTATTATATATATAAAATAAATAATAGATATATATATATATTATATAATGAGTAATTTTGAGAGATATATATTATTAATTGATATATATATATATAAAAATATATATATATAAGTTTTATTATATTAAAAATTTTATTTTTAAAATTTAAAAAAAAAAAAAATTTTTAAAAATTTTTTAAAAATTTTTTTAAATTAAAAAAAAAATTTTTAATTTTTAATTTTGAATTAAATTTTAAAATATTTTTTTTATGTTTGGGGTAATTTTTCCCAATTTTTTTTTTTAATGGGTATTTATTTAAATTTTTTTTGGGAAAAAAGGGGGTTTTTAAAAAATTTAAGTTAAAAATTTTGGAATGAAAAAAATTTTTTTAAATATATAATTTTTTTTAAAATTTTAAGGGGAAAAAAAAATATATAATAAAAAAAATTTTAATTTTTAAAAAAAATTTTAAAAATTTTAAAATTAATAAAAAATTTTATAAAATAAAAATAATAAAAAAAAATTTTAAAATTTTTTTTTAAAAAAAAAATTAAAGATATTTTTTTATATATATAATTTTTTAAAAATTTTTAAATTTTTTTTTTTTTTAAAAAAAATTTAAAAAAATTTTAAAAAAAAAATTAAATAAAAAATAATAAAAAATAAAAATAAATAATAAAAAATAAATTTAAAAAAATAAAAATTTTTAATAAAAAATAAAATTTTTTTAAAAAAAAATTAATTTTTTTAGAGTAAATTTAAAAAAAAATAATATATGATAAAATTTTATAGGGAAAATATAAAAAAAAATATATATATATATATTAAAAAATATAAAATAGAAAAAAAAAATATAATTAAAAATTATTAAAATTTTAAAAATTTTAATTATTTTTTTAAAATATAAAAAATTATTTTAAATAAAAATTTTAAAATTTTTAATAAAATTTTAAATAATAATATAAAAATATATATATATTATAAAAAATTATATTATATTTTTAAGAAAATAAAAAAAAAATTTAATAAAATAATAAATAAATAAAATTTTTTTAAAATAAATAATAAAATTATAAAATTTTTTTTTAAAAAAATTAAATTTTTTAAAATATTAAAAATTTTTTTAAAAAATAAAATTAAAAAAAAAATTTAAAGTAAAAATAAAAATATAAATATATATATATAATAATATAATATATTTAAATATTATAAAAAAATTAATAAATATATAATAAATTATATTAATATAAAAATAAAATAATATAAAAATATATATATATTTAAAAAATTTAATTTATTTAATATATATTATAATATTTTAATATAAAAATATAAAATAAATATTATATAAAAAAAAAATTTTATTATTTTTTTTATTTTTTTTTAAATTATAAAATTTTAATAAAATAATAAATTTAATATTTTTTATAAAATTTTAAAAAATTATAAAAATTTATAATATAAAAATTTTTATATATTAATTTAAAAAAAGATTTTTTTAAAATTTGGGAAAATTTTGTAATTTTAAAATCTATATTTAATTTTTTTTTTTTGGGATTTTTTTAAATTATATATAATATATATAAAAATTTATTTTAATTTTATTATTTTTTTTATTTTTCCCTTTTAAAATTTTAAATTAATGGGTTTTTAAATTATTAAATATTTTTAAAAATTATTATTTTATGATTTTTATTTTTTTTTAAAAAAATTTTTTAAAATATTAATATTAATATATTTAAAATTTTTTTTTTAAATTTAATATTATTTTTTTTTTTTTTTTAAATTTTATTATTTTTTTTTATTTTTTTTTTTTTTTAAAATTATTTTTTTTTTTTTTTTTTTTTTTTTTTTTTTTTTTTATTTTTAATTT
>NC_051411.1:8619005-8621505 GCF_015228065.2 Penaeus monodon
GTTCAACAGAAACTTAATCATCTTTACACTTTGTATACTTAGACTGCCTCTTCTTCTTCTTCTTCTTCTTCTTCTTCTTCTTCTTCTTCTTCTTCTTCTTCTTCTTCTCCTCCTCCTCCTCCTCCATACATACATTATATTATCCTTTAACTCTGGATAGAAGAGTAAATTAAAAAACTCAAATGAGTTTTCAGTCTTATCATATTTTCTGATTTTTGTGTTATGTACATTTTTTTTTTTTTTTTTTTTTTTTTTATGGTAGGCAATTACCAACACCCTCTTTCCTCCATTAAATAAAACATTTAGAAGGTTTTGAATAAATAAATTCTGATAAGTTTTACAAAAAAAAAAAAAAAAAATCCCTGGATATTAACCCATTCCTGACGGGTGGCATGTATGCACATGCCATGGCATGGCGAGACTATCTGCCGGGGGCATGTATGTACATGCCATGGTGTATGTATGGACATGCCATGAGTTATTTTTTGTTACAATCATGGCAAAATATTATTTTTCTGCCACTGAAAGTGTGATTTTTAACACTCATTTTTACTATGCAAAAAAAAAAAAAAAAAAAAAAAAAAAAATTGAACAAACCAACGATTTCAACTTCATGATGCCGCACACTGCTTACTTTATTCCGACTATAGACTGAATTTATCAGGAAGTTTGGCAAGCAGAGACTTTAAAAAATAATGAAAACTGAAAATACAACATATCTTCGTAGTATTACGAAGAAACGGCATGGGATGCTGGTATTTGGCATGAGTGGTCGCGCATGCTAGGGCGACAATATAAGCCCCCGGCAGCAAGGCCCGGGCCACTATGAATACTACCCGTCAGGAAAGGGTTAACATGTATAAATACATCTGTCAAAATAGCAACTTCCAACACATTATCATCAAATGAAACATACCCACAGGCATTGCAAAAATACAACCTAAATATATCAGTTTTTCCTACTCAAGGTATACCAGGCAGAAGGACATATTGTAATAACCTAACACACAAAGAACTGAAGTCCTCATACTGCACAAGATATTTGACAAGATTACAAAGCATCAGATGGACAAGAGTTTTAATGAATTCTTTGAAGATTAAAAAAAAACTCTCAAACAGCTATAATCACAAAGCCATGACAACCATATCTTATACAATAGAACCCTATGAACCTCAAAAAAAGAAAAAATATACACTATTCCATATAATGAATGAATCCTAAACAGCAGGCCTGAAAGTTAGGTGTTTGTCAACCAAAGTGAGTATATATTGGGGAAGAAAAAAAAAAATCAATACATCTCCTTTACTCTTCTCTTTCAAACTTACAAGTACTTTAGGGAGAACACAAATACTACTGACTAGATCATTTAATAGATAATTTCTTTGAAAATGCACTGCATATTTGGCAAGTAATATTTCTGTCAAACGTGTATGATAAAATAAAACTTGACCAAATCTCTTTCAGGCCTGCAAAGTTTATAATAATAATAATAATAATAACGATAAAAATAATTGTCACAATAACAATAACAATGACAACAACAACAATAATAATAATAATAATAATAATAATAATAATAATAATAATAATAATTAATAATAATAATAATAATAATAATGATTCAATAATAATAATAACAACAATAACAATAACCATAATAATCAATGAGAAATAGCACAGTTCCAAAGTCTCAAATGTATACTCACAAGGTCTAACGTGGTCTCATTCTTCATAGCATCAGAGTAGATGGGATTGCTCGAGCTGGTGTAGCTACTACTGTCGTCAGAGGAAAAGGGATTGAAGGGGGTCGATGAGGTGTAGCCATTGTCACTTGATGCAAAGATATCCAGTGGTTCTGAAAAATACAACAAATATACAGCGTGATATAACTCTGCGCAAAAGTAGATGGGGTCTTCTGTACAGGATTTTTTTTTTTTTTTTTTTTTTTTTTTCCAGACCATGGCCTAGGCTTCTAGAAATATCATGTCTCCTATCAATATGAAAAGCAGATTTATAGGAAATGCGAAAATTCTCACACTTGATTCATGTTGCATAATGTATAAAAAAAAAAAAAAATCAAATTCTACTCTTATGGCATTAGAAACATCTACAAGAACCCAATTGGAAACTGATATATAGTATCCATTCTGAGCATAATTATGTTAGTATGATCAACACATAAGTACATGATCTAGTAATTCAACTGCAAGTTATATTGTTTGTCATAAGATAATATAGCTTTTTTCAATTTTCAGGACAACTTTTGCATCACACTAAAGACAAAGGATTTGTTCCCTCCTTTTTTCTGGGGTCTAATATATGTAATTTCCATATATATCTGTTCATGGTCCAAAATATTAAAAGCTTCTTTCACTTTGAACTTGTTTTCTAAAGAAATTCTTTCTTTTAGATTAAAGACACCCTTTTTCTACAAAATCTCCTTCCCTTTCAAATCTTCAAAATCTCTGAAAATCAAAAAACCTGTTTCATTTTCTTAAT
>NC_051411.1:8626505-8646505 GCF_015228065.2 Penaeus monodon
ATATATAAGAAAAATTTCCTCTAACAAGATGAAACTTCTCATATGTCAACTACAAACAAAACTTAGCTATTGTATTCACATTGTCTATATCCATCTATATAAACCATTCAATCTGTACACAGAAGATTTTAAGCCTAAGCTATTCATACCTGAGATGCTGATTGCTCTCTAGGCGGTGGTGCTTTAAAATATGCTGAACCTGAAACATCATAAGTTCAAGTTGTAGTGGAATATTTTTAAGACTAATTCCATAGGCATAAGTCTATGGCTCTTCTCCATCAAATTGTTAATAGCTTAAATTACAATATATCAAAAAAATCTCTAAGCAACAAGGAGAGTGAGAAGAACGTGTGAATGAGTGCGAAGAAGAGTGAGAGAGGAGATAAATGAGAGATGGAAAGCACAGGAAAACAAGGAGGGGATAAATAAGGTGGAGTAAGAATGGAATGAATGGAAGAGAGGGAGATAGAAGAATTTTATGGAAGTAAATAGAGAAGAGAAGAGAAGAGAAGAGAAGAGAAGAGAAGAGAAGAGAAGGAAGAGAAGAGAAAAGAAAAGAAAAGAAGACAAGAGATGAGAAGATAAAAGGAGGGGCAGGAGAACAAGAATGACAAGAATGGCAAGTATGGAGGAGATGGAGATGGAGATGGAGATGGAGATGGAGATGGAGGAGGAGGAAGAGGAGGAGGAGGAGGAGGAGGAGGAGGAGGAGGAGGAGGAGGAGGAGGAGGGAGAGGAGGAGGAGGAGGAGGAGGAGGAGGAGGAGGAGGAGGAGGAGGAGGAGGAGGAGGAGGAGATGGAGGAGGAGGAGGAGGAGGGAGGAGGAGGAGGAGGAGGAGGAGGAGGAGGAGGAGGAGGAGGAGGAGGAGGGATGGAGGAGGGAAGAGGAGGAGGAGATGGAGGAGGAAGAGATGGAAAAGGAGGAGGAGAGGAGGAGACGGAGGAGGGGAAAGAGGAAAAGAAAAAACAAGAGACCACAGCCAGCCAAAAAATCACACTGATATATGAGAGAAAGTGATAGGAAAAGAAAAGGGTTAAAGGATAAGGGATATACGAGAAGGGAGAAGGAAGAAGGGAGAAGAAAGAGAGAGAGGGAGAGGGGAGAGAGCGGAGAGGAGAGGAGAAAGCGAGACAAGAGAGAAAGAGAGAGAGAGAAGAGAGCAGAGAGGGGAGAGGAGAAGAGAGGAGAGGAGGAGAGAGAGAGAGGAGAAAGAGAGAAGAGAAGAGGAGAGAGGAGAGAGAGAGAGAGAGAGAGAGAGAGAGAGGAGGAGAGAGAGAGTGAGGAGAGAGAGTGAGAGAGAGAGTGAGGAGAGAGTGGAGAGGGAGAGAGAGAGTGAGAGGAGAGATGAGAGGAGAGAGAGATGAGGAGAGAGAGAGAGGGAGAGAGAGAGGGAGGGAGAGAGAGGTAGAGAGAGAGAGTGAGAGAGAGAGTGAGAGTGAGAGGAGAGGGAGAGGGAGAGGGAGAGGAGGGAGAGAGAGGGGAGAGAGAGGGAGAGGAGGAAGGAGAGAGAGGAGGGAGGGAGGGAGGGAGGGAGGGGAGGGAGGAGAGGGAGGGAGAGAGAGGAGAGGAGAGAGAGAGAGAGAGAGAGACGAGAGAGAGAGAGAGAGAGGGAGAGAGAGAGAGAGAGAGAGGAGAGATGGAGAGGAGAGGAGGGAGAGGAGAGGAGAGAGAGAGGGAGAGGAGAGGGAGGGGAAGAGAGAGAGAGAGAGGAGAGAGAGAGAGAGAGAAGAGGGGAGGGGGAAAGAGTGAGATTTGAGATGAGAGTGAGAGTGAGATGAGATTTGAGGGTGGGGAGTGAGTGAGGGGGAAAGTAAAGAGTGAGTAAAGAGAGGGGAGGGAGAGAGAGAGGGGAGAGAGTGGGAAAAGAGAGAGAGTGAGAGAGAGAGTGGAGAGAGGAGGAGAGGAGAGAGAGGGGAGGGGGGAGAAAAGAGAGAGGGGAGAGAGAAAAGAGAAGGGGAGAGAGAAGGGGGAGAGAGAAGAGAGCGACAGAAGAGAGAGGAGAGACAAAACGAGAGAGAGAGAGAGACGAAAAGAGAGAGAGGGGACAGAGAGAGAGAAAAAGGGGAAAAGAGAAGAGAGGGGAAGAGGAGGGGGAGAGAGGGGAGAGAGAGAGAGGGGGGAAAGAGGGAGAGAGAGAGGGGAGGGGAAGGATGAAAGGAGAGAGAGAGGAAGAGTGAAAAGTGAGAGGGGTGAAGTGAAGGGGGAGAGAGAGACAGTGAGAGAGACCCCCAGTGAGAGGGGAGAAATGAGAGAGAAAAACCGTGAGAGAAGACAGGGAGAGGAGGGGAGAGTGAGAAGAGAGAAGAGGAGTTTAGAGAGAGAGTGAAAATAGAGGAGAGAGTGAGATGGGAAGAGAGAGTGAGAAGAGGAGAGAGAGTGAGATAGAGAGAGAAAAGAGAGAGAGAGAGAGTGAGTGATTTGAGGGGTTTGAGTGAGTGATTTGTTTTTTTTTTTTGAAGTGAGAGGGGAGAGAGAGAGAGAGAAAAGGGGAGGGGAGAGAAAAGAGAGAGAGAGGAGAGAGAGTGGAGTAAAGAGGGGGTAAGAGGGGAGAGGAGAGAGAGATGAGAGAGAGAGTGAGAGGTGAGAGAGAGAGTGAGAGAGTGAGAGACAGAGAGAGACAGAAAAAAGGAGAGAGCAGAAACAGAGAGGAGACAAAAAACCCAGAGAGAGAGACAGAGACAGGGGACGAGAGCCCAGAGACGAGCCCAAGAGAAAAGACAAAAACAAAAGAGACAGACGGGAGAAGAGAAAGACAGACAGACAGACAGACAGACAACAGACAGACAGACAGACAACAAAACAACAGACAGAGAGAGAGAGAGAGAGAGAGAGAGAAAAGAGAGAGGAGAGAAAAGAGAGAAGAAAAAGGAGAGGAGAGGGGAGAGAAAGAGAGAAAACAGAAGAAAAAGAAACAGAACAGACAGACAGAGGGAGAAGGGGGGGGGGGAAGAGAGAGGGGAAAAGAGAAAAAAGAGAGAGGAAAAAGAGAAAAGAGAGAGAGAGAGAGAGAGAGAGAGAGAGGGGAGGGAGAGAGAAAAGAAAAGGAAAGGGGAGAGGGGAGAGGGGGAGAGGGGAAAAAGGGGGAGAGGAGAAAACAAAAAGAGACAGACAGAGAGACGGGACAGAAAAGACAGCCCAGAGGACAGCCCGAGAGACGGGACAGGAGGGGAAGAGAGAGGGGAAAACAAAAGGACAGAGAGACAGAGAGGGGAGAGAAAACCAAAAGGGGACAGAGACAAGAAAACAGAGAAGAGTTAGAAAACGAGACAGAACAAGACGGGACAGAGCCAGAACAGAAGGGGACAGAAAAAACAGGGGACAGACAGAGACAGGCCCGGAGACGACAGAGACAGAGACAGGGGACAAGAAAAGAAAGACAGGGGACAGAAAGACAGAGGGGACGAGAGGACTCAGAGACCCAGCAACTACCATCTTTTTATAAAATTTGAAAATAACTTTTGAAAGAAAATTTTACATAGTATCTTTAAAATCCAGGTTAAAATTAAAAGTGTACTACATCACTCCCCTTTCACACAAGAAATGCAACTGATGAAAACCCCCTTTAATTTCCCTCCCAAATGAACATTCATCCCTCAAGCCGCCAAATGCACTACAAAGAAATTTTAGAAATTTTCTTTTTTGTCACTACTGGAAAAAAAGAAAAAATAAAATATTTTTAAAAAACCATTAGAATATAGATATCAAGGGGTTTAAAAAATAAAAAATAAATAAATAAAAAATAAAATGAAAAATAAAAAAATAAATATATAAAAGAATAAAAAACTAAAAAAAATAAATAAAAAAATAAATAAATAAACACACTATATAAAAAATTTATATATGTGTTTTACATATAAATTATATATATATATATATTAATTATATATATATATTATATATATAGTATTAATTTTTTGGAAAAGGAACTAAATCAAAAATTTTCCCTGACAAAGAAATCACAAAATCCCCCAGGGAAACATTCCGCTTCCACCTAATGCACATTTGTTTTTAATTATTTTGATTTTCCGACCTTTTCCCAAAACACCAAAGGCAAACCCGGGATGGCAAATTTTCAAAAAAAGCCAAACCCACGGTTTAGTTTAATTCATTAATTTTTTTTCACACAGGTGGCTTTTACAAGGGGCCTTTTCACCAAAAAGTTTAAAACAATAGCCCCCCTATCTCGTTGTTTTTTCCCCTTTTTCCGGGTTTTGGGATATGTTTCATTTTATTTTACAAAAGCTATTAGTTTTTATTAAAAAATATGGTAATTAAAATGTTTAAAAAATAATAATAGCAAGAAACCATACGATAGCATTAGGGAAAAAAAAAAAAAATTTGCAAAAAATCAAGGGAAAGGGGCCCAGGACACTAGGCTACTAATGGGAAATCCTAGGTGACTGAGTAAACCCCTTTGGGGCCATCTATGGGGTAATACGTTTGACTAAACGAACTAAAGTGAAAAACAATTTCCCGGGGGCCCATGAAAAAAGAATTTTGTTTTATTTTCCCCAAATTTAAAAACCCCTTGTTTTGAGACAGATAATAACGGGTTTTGAAATTTCTGAAAAACCCAAATTTTTTTTAATAAAACCTTACAACTCTATGAACCCCCAACAGGTTACGTTTTCCTTAATCCCTCACTTCAAACTACAATCATTTTTTTTTCAGCCTTTATTTCCCAAAGAGGATATACTTTTTACTCTAAAGAAACCCAAAGAAGGGGAAAGGGTGGGGGTTTCATGTACCGAACTTTAAAACCCTCAAGCCAAATGGAATGATGTAAAGGGAGTCCAGATTTCATAAAAATTAAAAGGGAATTCAGGTGCCGAAGCTATCATTCTAATCCAGGATGATATGAAATACATTAAGTTTCATAATACATATAGTTTTAATACACTAAAAAACTATCTGTATATGAAAAGGGCCAAATACAAAGAAGCTTTATATATAAAATAAGCAACCCAAAACAAAAAGGGGGTCCTAATAACTTTTAAGGGGAACTAAAGGAATGAATATTAAAAAAAAAAAAAAAGGAAAAGGGACCCTCCTCTTGTCCCCAACGAATTTTGAAACAAAGTTATAAACAAAAAGAAACTTTTTTGGGCTAGACAATGTTAAAAAGGAAGAAAGTTCAAAAAAATGGAATTGCTCCTAACAAAAAAAAATTTGCATTTAATTTTTTCAGATTTTTTCGGGTTTTCCAGTTACAATATTCCTAGGGACTTGAATTCCCAAAAATGAGTTTCAAAATTCTATTTTTTACAAGTTTTTAAAACTGCTTGGTGGAAGCTTTTCATAATTGTAACATAAAAATTTGCTACATCACAAAATGATTTGAAGATAAAAAATCCCAAAATCCCCTTTTCAATGAGGCCCCAAATAAAAAAAAAAGGTTTCAATTTAGCCCACTATAAATTCTCATCTGAACCATGTGGGTATTTAGTAATGGAATGCAATTTATCTCACATCGCTTACCTTTTAAAACAGTAAAAAAAACCTTTTAATATGTTTAAATTAAAAGAACTACATCAATGAGAATTTTACGCAAAATGTTGGTTTATGCAACAGCAAAAAGGGGGCCAGTGGGACCCTTGAATGGGAAAAACCTTTGTCTGGAGGTCTAGGGTTTTTACTCACACTATATCAGTAAAGGACATTAGGGTGTAGAGAAGTAAGTAGTACTATAAATGAAAACTAAAAAAAGAAGAAAAAAATTCCACTAAAAGAGAATTTCCTCGTCTCTTTTGTCAACAGCCATCCCAGTTACCATGTTTCAAAAACCAGAAAATTTGGCAAAAAAATTTCCAGTATAATCCCTTATTAGTGCAACTGAATATAGAGAGAAAATTAAATCATAAAAACTAAAAGTAAAAAACAAAAACCCTTTCACTAAAATCAGTAAAATATCAATCGAAAAAAAGTGACACAGCTCTCCCGGGCAAAGAAAGTTGAATTTTCCCCCATTTTTTGTTCTTTTTAAACTTCTGTATATACCTCTAAAATTTGGGTACCCCTTAATGGTTTGTAAAATCTCCTACCAAAAAAGAAGCAGTCATTCCAAAAGGTGAGCCCCATGGCATTGGAGGTGTGTATTTGTATATGTTAGTCAAATGGCCTTTTGTTAATCATAAAATTTTGATGAGGTATCATTGTCAACTTGAAATTTATTTTTTTATTTCTAGAAAGTATTATACCTAAAAAAATAAAAAATCAATTTTTTAGAGTATCAGTAATGAGCTTAAAAATAATCATAGGATTTTTTTTTGTTTTGCCATCTTTTTTTCCGAAAACTCAATAAAACCCCAAAAACGAGCTCTTGCTCTATGCTGCGACGGCAAGGGAATTTACCTTTGTAAACCAAAAAAACCAAAAAAAGTATTCCATTTTTATGGGAACCCGATGGGAAAAATACTAATAAAAAAGGTGCAAAAAAACCCCTTTTGCATTTATTTTTGGATTTAAAATGTATCTCGAAATCTTTTTCACAAAGTATCAGGCATTTTTTTTCCTTAATGCAGATAAAGAAAAACCTCTACACAAAGATAACCAAATTTTGATGTAAAAATCAAAGTTATTTTACAAAAATACAAATATATCATAAGAAAATTCACATATGGGTTCAAGCAAGGGATGTTGGAAATACATAAAAAAATTATATGATTTTTTTGTTTTTCACTATAACCCAATTTACTTTTTAATAATGGTTAAAATACGATTTCATGACTTTTGCATTTTTAAAAACTGAATGACAAATAATTGAAAAAACCTAGAAAAAATTTGGCTTTGCAGATTCAAATTGTTACATGTATAATCACCTTTTTTTTTTTTTTTTTTTAAATGGCAAAAAAATTTTATTCTTCAAACCAGTAAACATCATCAATATCTTTTTCATATTAAAAAACCCCAAAATTTAAGGGGGAAAAATTTTAGTATAAAAAATTTCCAGAAAGTCAAATCATTTCACATTTTTTAAGGGTTTAACAGTGCAGTTAATATAGTATAGTTCACATAATAAAAAAAAAGCACAACGTTGCTTTTCCACTGTCAGCCATTTTCCCTTACCCTATTATCCGGGCATTTCAGTATTTCTCCAGCAAGGAACTGGCATAAACCCCGCTGGGAAGGACCCCTCCCCGGTGATTAGGCCTCCATGTCTTCCGAAATAAGTTCCCCCATAATTTTTAAAAAAAGGGTACAAAGGTCTATCAAGGGGCAAGCCCCTTTTCGACATTTTTGTATCATGAAACAAAAGTAGCGTCCACAAAAATACCCGGTACTGTTTTGGGAAAAAAACTCTCCCCATTCCCCCAAAATCATTCCCGTGCCATCATTCTACACGTAATAATTGTTCCCCTCTCTTCCTCTTTCGAATGGAATGAGTTTGGGTTTGTAATCTGAGTACTGTATTTTTTGATTTTTTTCCAGTCCACCCAAACTTTTCCTCTCTCACATTCCCTAAGCAAAAAAAAAACTATTAACATCACATTCGACAAAACTTTTATTTTATTATACATTACATAAAATACTTTCATCAAAGCATTTTTCCTGTTTTTTGGAAAAAGTATTTTTTTTCATTAATAGTATACCCCTTTTCATGGTAATTTATCCCTTTTGCCTTTATAAGCAAGGGGAAAATGTAAAAAATTTTCAAACTTGTGCTCTTTTTGCTTTTTATTTTTTTGACAAAAAAATACACATTTTCTTATTGTAAAATCAAGGCTTGAAATGTAGGAAACAAAAAAAAAGACAGAGAAAAGACAGAGACAGACTAAAAAAATACATACATACATAATATATATATATATAAATATTATATATTATATAATAT
The DNA here is from genome assembly GCF_015228065.2 of Penaeus monodon. Lineage (NCBI taxonomy): Eukaryota > Metazoa > Arthropoda > Malacostraca > Decapoda > Penaeidae > Penaeus > Penaeus monodon. The sequence goes on from NC_051411.1 coordinate 8,634,338, forward strand.
TATAATAATATATATATAATATGTATATTACATATATTTATAAAATTTTTTATATATATATATTTATATAAATAAAATTTTTATATATAAAATATAATATATATATAATAAAATATATAATATATTTATATAATCTATAATATATAATATAAAAAATATCTAAATTATATTAAATATAAATAATATTTAATAATATATATTTTAATATAATATTATATATAAATATATAAATATTATTTTATATATATTATATATATATATTATATATATATATATAATATACATCTTCATATTTTTTTATATTATTTTTTTTTTTTTATTTTTTTTATTTCACCCCCTTTTTATTCCCATCCTTTTTTAATTTTTTTTTTTTATTTTTTTCCATTTTTTTCCCTTTTTTTTTCCCTTTTTTTTTTTTTTTTATCTTTATTTTTTTTTTTTGTTCTTTTTTTTTTTTTTTTTTTTTTTGTTTTTTTTTTTTTTCCCTTTTTTTTCTTTTTTTTTTCCCCTTTTTTTTACCCCCCCCTTTTTTTTTTTCCCCCCCCTTTTTTTTTTTTTTTCCATTTCCCTTTTTTTTTTTTTTTTGGTTGGTTTTATAAATATCATTAATATATATAATTTTTTATTTAGATAATTTTTAATCTATATATAAAATATATATATACTATCATAATATATATTATTAATAATATATATATATATATATTATATATAACTATATATATATATACATATATCTAATATAAATACATATTATATTATTATATAGAAATATCTTATAATATATATTATAAATGTGTGTCGTTGTGTATATATTAAATATATAGATATATATATTATACTATATATATATATACATATAATCTATATATATATATGTGTGTGTGTGGGTAGTATGTAATATATATATATATATAATATGTATTATTATAGTATATACATAATATATATATCTATAGTATATATTACATATATATACATATGGGTGTGCATATATAATACATAACGAATATATATATATATAAATATAATAGATAGAGATAGATAAATATATATATATATATATAGATATATATGCATAGTAGATATAGTATTATATATATATATATATATAAATCTATTATTACAATAGCATATATACATATATATATAATATATATATAACAATATATATATGAATATATATGATATATACATTACATATATATATACATTATACTATACAGATTATAAATATATATACATAATATACCCTAATAGACATAATATACACATATATATACATAGGTATACAATATACAAATAGCACATAAGATATATACATGATAATACATATATACATATAAACATTATAACATATCATACAAATTATACATATATACATAATAGTACAGAATATACATATATATGCATATATACCAATTATTACATATAGAACATAGATACAAATATACATATTACAAATATAAATATATAATATATTACAAATATACATATATATACGATAGATACAAAAATACAATATATACATATATACAAATATACATATATTACAAAATATACAAATATACATATATATAAATAATACATTACATATATACAATATATATCCATAATTATATATACATATATATCCATAAGATATATAATATTATACATACATATGTATATATATATATGATATATATATATATATTTATATATATATATATATATATATATATATTACAGGCTAGATATAACATCGATATACATAAAATTTTATATAACAATTATATAACCCTATATACATGAATAAATAGATAGATAGATAGATAGATAGACAGAGATAAACAAAGACAAAAACAAACAGACAGACCATCAGTACAAAAAAAAAAAAAAAATCCAGTAGTCGTCCCTCTCATAAAGCATTACTTTGAATTTGTATTTTCTAAACACAAATTAGAAATGGATTTCAAGAATCAGAAAATTATATATAATAATTTATTGGTTCCAATATTTTCATTCACAAAGAACTTTGTTGAACTCTGATTCAATGTATGAATGTTTTTTGCAGTCAACTCGAACACAACCATTATTTATGTTCAACAATTAGAATAGAAAATCAGACAGAAAATATAAACGTCATCATCTGAAATTCCGCTGGGTACAATCATTGAGGTACTGGAAACACAAGCTATTTAATGTAACATATGCCTGAAACAGTAAAATGGATTCTTTTCATGCACTGCGACTTGATAATTTTCTAACTAAACATCCCACGTTTCACAAGTTGGGAAACCTATGCCGGGTGGCAAGACCAGGATAAACAAGGACAACATGATTATTATGACATCTAAACCACCCTATATTATATTTGTTACTAACGATGATAAAGATCATCACAATTACTATAATTACCAAATTATTCCTTATCTAGGACACTATTTTAAATCATGGACACAGATATTGCCACTTCTCTAAAGCCAGCAAGGACAACACGTTTAAGGGCATCATCCCGTGGATCTGGAGTCGAGACTGTACAAGATCAAAACTGCACACAACCAGAGCCACTCCCGTCAAAAAGTACCTGTGGTGTAGCAGGGCAAGCCGCGTGGAATAAGGGAAGATGACCCAGACCACTTTGGCGGTTATTTTCCTAATATTTCTTTCATAAACAAATATGAAAAAAGAATATGGTTTTGTTTTTTTCGTACTTCTAGTAAAACTATTACCACTTGAGTGTAACAACATAATGACGCTTATAATGGATCAATAGTACAATATCATTCTTACACAATAAGCCAATAGCTGGCTTAAACTATAATCACAATATATAAAAACTAAAAAATTACCAAAATAAAAATGTTGCTAGAGCAAAAAGAGGGCAAAGAAAGATCATACAACAATGGCCACACTGGCTGGTTTGTTAGAAATAACAAACTCCTGAGAGCCACACTGCATTAGCATCCATCAGGGAGCACAACAAGCAAAATTCAAGTAGGCTAAAACTATAGTTGCACAGTACTGTACAGTCAGTGTGACAGTAACCTTAACAATCAAATTTCTATACAGTTCCCTCCCTATCAATGGATCACTTTAGCACTGTATCACTTTATTAAATTTTGTAGAATCTTAAATCAATTTATGAAAAAAAATTCTTGCATGTTTCATAATGCTAATAAAGACTTATCTCAGGTTCCTCAGCTGTAGGTTGGATTTGGAAGAAAAAGTCCTGGTGATGACTTTATTAGACATTTAGCTAAACCAATTTAGACAAATTTACGGTGGGTTTACTGTATTTATCAATATTAATCATGGCCCATGCACATGTGAAAAAATTAGAATGCAGTTCTGTACACTTAACACCAGCTGTCGAGTCATGTTGACAGCTTACTCATAAAATTTAAACACATTTTACACTCATGTCTCTACACTAAGATTTATTACAGAATGTCTTATTTCATTAAAAAAAAATAATTTAACAAATTTTACATCAAACATTAAAATGTTTAATTATTACATGCCAGAAGCAATATTTCATATTCATGTGCAATGCAGACAAATATCATTGGGTATTGGTATGAACAGCCTTTCTAAAAATAACTTTTTTAAAATATTTGATAAGACTGAAAATTCTCAAGAATATAATAAGTGAATAATAAATAAATAAAAAAAATGTTTAGTACAAATTGGCCTTACCAAATACATTTTCTTTTTCTTTTTCTTTTTTTTCTTTGTACACTGCACCTGGCAGGTAACCTCACTGCTGTGCAAAATTCATACTTGGCAACTGAGGCACTGTCAGGAGTGCACAGCCACTCACTTTGACTAGCCATTACTCTATGTCATGCTGGGGGATTTGCTGCATGTCTTGCACACACTCTACACACCTTCACTACCTACTTACTCTAAACATTTCTATCTTTATCTTGTCTGTGCCATGTTACCACACTTTACTCTCTTCCGTACAGTGGAACCTCTAAAGAAAATTAACCACAAATCATTCAGTACAAACATAAGGAATGCTAGAAAAAAAGGTAAACAAAAATACAGGTTATCTCCCCCTCCACTTCCAACTGTTTATATTGTCCTTCTCTAATCTCTTTATCTAATTTTGAATACTAAAGGAACTGGGAAGTGGGAACAGAATTCATTCAGGAGTGACATTTGAAGGCCAAAAGTATTCTAGTATGTAAAATAATGTCTTAATTATTAATTCTGAACCGCTGAATAAAAGTTTTTAGTATTTTTATAATCTTTTCACATCAACTTTATTCAGAACATTTAAAATTACAAAAGATTGCCGTCACTATATTGTAACCAGATCTATTGTATCAATACCAAGTCAAAGCAAAAATGGTGTTTTTTTGAAGACATCAATCACCATTTTGGCAATACCAAGAAAAGGAATGACACTTTAAAGCCTCCTGATTACATTTACTAATGAATCACAAAACTTCTCAGCTGCTTCATGAATTGAATCTTGAAGTTGTAATTTTCCCTCTATTACTTGAAGATAATTACTAGAGACCTATTATCTAAACAATTTCGTAAACAGCTCTAGATTAATCAAAGAGTCTGGCAATAATGGTCTCATAAAAGTATCATTATCAAAAGTACTTTTCAAGAGATTCTCTATAAACTGTTACTGTATAAAGAACACAACAATCTGCTTCTTAAATAGCTTTGTTTGTTATCTAGGTTTTTACTCAATTTGTAAATGCCGAGATTGCAAACCTTATGCAATATTAAAAGACGCTGGAGTTATTAACTACTTCTTAGTACCTCCTGTGATAGTCATGCTATGATGATGACACACACTGTAGGTCACTAATGGATTAAATTTGGCCGCAAAATAGGTGACAGGAAGGTCTTGTTATGGGGGAAAAAAAATTACATGGAGGTGTTAGACAGGAACATCTCACCATGGGAAATTGTAGCCGAGTGGCAAGTTATGGGAACATCTCGTCATAAATACTACAAACATACTACATACTACAGAGATTGACTCTGTGGGCCTTCATTGCCACCAGTCCATGAGGGTGGAATGTTCCATCCATGAGCCATGCCTGGGGAGGACACTATAGCCAAATGCAGGAACCTACCTACTAATCACATTGGTAAGTGTATTTCACATTCTATTCCCTTTTTCTCTACTATCTCAATCAGGATTTTTTTCTCAGAATCCCTGATATTCACTTAGAATCTTACTAACCGCAAACACGCGGTTAGTAAGTAAATGGCTTGCCGTCCAAAGCCGGCAAGCCATTTTCTTAATGTCTTTATCATCATAAATAAGTCTCTTCCACTAGTAAATCAGATCCTGTTTGGCAAGTTTCCTCCAGCCCCACTTACCATACAATCCCGAAAGCCCTATTCCCATTGCCGGACCTCTTCCCCCTATGCCATTCATGATGACATAGATGCCCCAATCACACGTCCCATCGAACCCTCCCCCCCCCCATCTCCCCTTCTCAATCTGTACTATTAATTTTCATGCAGTCTTTGGAATTTGATATGCAAGTGTGTACGTGTACGTGTACGTGTGTGTACGTGTACGTGTACGTGTATGTGTGTACGTGTACGTGTGTGTGTACGTGCACGCATGTGTACGTGTACGTGTGTGTGTACGTGCACGCATGTGTACGTGTATGTGTGTTTGTGTACGTGTACATGTTTTGTGTGCACATGTACGTGTGTACGTGTACATGTGTGTACTGTGCGTGGTGTACGTGTACTGATGTAGTGTACGTGTGTATGTGTACATGTGTGTACATGTACGTGTGTGTACGTGTAGTGTGTGCGTGTACGTGTGTGCGTGTATGTGTGTGTGTACTTGTGTGTACTTGTGTGTACCTGTGTGTGTGTGTACGTGTGTAATGTGTGTGTACGTATGTGTGTACGTGTGTGTGTACGTGTGTATGTGTGTGTACGTATGTGTGTACATGTACATGTGTACGTGTATGTGTGTGTATGTGTGATGTGTACGTGTGTATGTGTGTATGTGTATGTGTGTGTGTACATGTACGTGTGTACGTGTACGTGTGTGTACGTGTACATGTGTGTACATGCATGTTTACATGTGTGTGTATGTGTCTGTGTGTGTGTATGTGTCTGTGTGTGTATGTGTCTGTGTGTGTGTATGTGTCTGTGTGTGTATGTGTCTGTGTGTGTATGTGTCTGTGTGTGTATGTGTCTGTGTGTGTATGTGTCTGTGTGTGTATGTGTCTGTGTGTGTATGTGTCTGTGTGTGTATGTGTGTGTGTGTGTATGTGTCTGTGTGTGTGTATGTGTCTGTGTGTGTGTGTGTGTGTGTGTGTGTGTGTGTGTTGTGTGTTTGTGTGTGTGTCTGTGCGTGTGTATGTCTGTGTGTATATGTGTCTGTGTGTATATGTGTCTGTGTGTATATGTGTGCCTGTGTGTATATGTGTGCCTGTGTGTATATGTGTGTCTGTGTGTATATGTGTGTGTGTGTGTGTGTGTGTGTGTGTGTGTGTGTGTGTAGATGTGTATGAGTGTAGATGTGTATGAGTGTAGATGTGTATGAGTGTACATGTGTATGAGTTTACATGTGTATGAGTTTACATGTGCGTGTGTACATGTGTATGAGTGTGTGTGTGTGTGTACGTGTGTATGTGTACGTGTACGTTGTGTACGTGTGTGTACGTGTAACGCTGTGTGTACGTATGTGTTTGTATACATGTACATGTACGTGTGCACATGTACGTGTGTACGTGTATGTGTGTACGTGTACGTGTGTACGTGTACGTGTATGTGTGTACGTGTACGTGTATGTGTGTACGTGTATACGTGTGTGTGTACGCGTGTGTGCACCTGTGTGCACATGCATGTTTGCATGTGTTTACATGTGTGTGTGTGTGTGTGCGTGTGTAAGTTATGTGTACGTTTGTGTGTACGTGTGTACTTTTGTATGTGCGTGTGCGTGTGTGTGCGTGTGTACGTGTGTACATGTACGTGTGTACGTGTGTATGCTGTGTGTACGTGTGTACGTGTACGTGTACGTGTACGTGTGTACGTGTACGTGTATGTGTACGTGGTGTACGTGTACGTGTGTGTGTACGTGTACGTGTGTGTGCACCTGTGTGTGCACATGCATGTTTACATGTGTGTGTACATGTGTTTGTGTGTGTGTACATTGTGTGTGCATTTGTGTGTGTGCATTTGTGTGTACATACATGTGTGTATGTGTGTACATGTGTGTGTGTACATGTGTGTATGTGTACATGTGTGTATGTGTACGTGTGTATGTGTACGTGTGTGTGTGTGTGTACGTGTGTGTGTGTGTGTGTACGTGTGTTGTGTGTGTGTGTGTGTGTATGTGTGTACATGTGTGTGTACATGTGTGTGTACATGTGTGTGTACATGTGTGTGTACATGTGTGTACATGTGTGTACATGTGTGTACATGTGTGTGTACATATGTGTACATGTGTGTACATATGTGCATATGTGTATATGTGAATATATATATGTGAATATATGTATGTGTATATGTGCATGTGTATCTGTATGTGTATGTGTATCTGTTTAAGTATAAGTATCCATGCATCTGTGTTTATGTGTATAGGTATGTGTGTCTGCATGTGCATATCCATGTGAATGTATATGTGTTTGCTATGATGGGTATGTTTTTATGTGTACATGTATATAAATGTGTGTATATTTGTAAATGTACATTCAAATTCATGTAGATGTATATGTGTTTGTGTATATGGATGAATGCATGCGTGTGTACGTGCATGTGTGCATATGTGAATGTGCATATACATGTACATGTACGTGTATGTATACATGTATATGCATGTGTACCTATATCTTTACATGTACATGTATGTGTATATGTACATGTATGTGTACATGTAAGTGTAAGTGTATGTCTATGTGTGTAAAAGTGTATGCTTGTCAGCATGTCTGTATTTCCATCTACATCTACATTGTCTAGGTATCTGAGTCTGCAAATCTGCATCAAATGCATTTGCTTGTCTGCATCAGCATTACCTGTGTCTGCATGTCCCCCTGTTAACACCTACATTTCCAAATTTCTGTGTGCTCTCCATTGCAGGGTGTCTTGTATGTCTTTGCCTGCAGCTCTGTGGTTCTGAAGTCTGCAGTCTGTAGGTCTTTATGTCTGCATGTCAGCTGGTCAGCAGATTCTGTGTATCTCTGTCCATGTCTGAGGACTGCATCTGTAAGCACATGTTGGTCTGCCCTTTTGGGGTTTTAAATGTCTGCGTGTGTGTGACTCTGCATTCTTGTCGCTGACTCTGCATTTCTTTATCTGCATGCATGTCTGCGCCTGCATCTGTGCATGAGTATCTGTGCATCTCCATCCAAGTATATGATCAAGATAAAGATGAATTACACAGACACAAAGGAGCACATTAAAAATTATATTTTCTCATTGTTGATTTTCTATAAAAAATATGGGAGACTTTGCAAATATCAGTCTCTAATATGTATGAACAGTAATCTATTGTTTTTTTCAAAAACTGTTATCAAGCTTAGAAGACTGAGCTTCACTGTCTTATTATTTTCCATAACGTGTAGATTCTTAATAATGTACCGAGACCATCAGGGTAGAAAAAATGATTTGAAGTTCAAATTTGATTTCCCTTTTTTTTTTTCTTTTTTTTTTATTATTGCCTGCATCAAAAATTTTTTTCGAGAGTGAGCATGTGGATTACAAAGGGGAGTGAAAGGCACACATATATGTTTCAGGTTTATAGCTGCTTCAGTTTTAAATTGCTTTTAATTTTCAATGTCTCCCTTTTTTTTATAACGGAAACCTATTTCATTCACCTTTATAAATCTAATAAATAATCCTTGGGGTATTATCATAGGGGTACTAGATTTCCTTCTGGGTTCTGTCTTTCCCTACTTCTAATGCTAAAACAGTGACTTTTTGAACGAATTTTCATAAGCCTGAATTATCAAAAGAAAAAATAACCATTAGTTTCTATTTTTTTTCAACTTATAACAAGATGAATGAGATGAAATTATATGATTTTCCTAATACATACATCAAAATATCTTCAAATATCTAAATCACAATTTGAACATCACTACAAATATGGCAGCAAAATCTATATCACGGTTGGTAAATATTTACAAGATCATGCTTGAGCCATGGGCTGCATCTTCATCTCTTTGACAAAATCCAACAAACTTCCAACTTACATTCTGGCAAAGTAAGAGCTCTTCTTCCTAACTGTTGATTGAAGTTTAAAAAAGGAATCAGTTTAGCTTTTACTATGTCAGTACAGGCTATATCTGCACCTTCAACAGGATGGAAATTAAACTGTAGCCTTTCAACCACAGATCACAGTAACTTCCAAATGGAGTGGGACAGAACATGGTCAATGTAATTACAAGTAAATGTACCCCTGATGTCTTGTAAAGGTTTACCCTGCCACGTTTCAGTTAAAACGTTTAGATATTTTCAATAATATTTCAAAGAATATGTGTACTATTTCCACATCTATCCATGACCAATATTATCAAACCACTGTAGTAAATAGTATCCAAACAAAAAAGCATTGTTTTTTTCATAACCTTACAATAGTTATAGCAGCTCATAAAAAGTATTTAGAAGATATCTGTAGTGGCTCTCAAAACAGCAATTTTTTTTTTTGGTAACACTTGGGTGTTTTCTATTCAAATCCTTTTGAAGGTTCTTATGATCTGTGATAAAACAATTGCAATCTGATGTCCAACCCACAATTCTACAAAAGTTAACAACTTCTAACATAAAATTTGTGAAGATGAAGCTTGAATCAGTCCTTTATTTGATAATAAATCATTTGGGAGACCTACAAGTTCCAAGTGATATTGCTCTGATAACCATTACTGAAGCCCTGACAGGTGCAGAGGCTGTGTGACACCTGGCAACCTAATGGCACAAAGCCAGTGGCAGACATTATGTTGTTTTCCAAATATTTACCGAAACATGCTTCATAAAGAGAAGAAACTCCGGTAGAATTTTCTTGTTCATAACCGTAACCTTTTCCTCTTCCTACAAAAATACCCAGTAAATGTTTAAAAGGGGACACCTGAGTATCTGCCACTAGACTTGCACTGCTAAGGATAACCTCTGCACCTCTCAACACTTCGCAAGGCCACACACCTTCATTGCAATACTCCGGCAAGCAAGGAATTGTCACCTTCTCTGGAAATCTATTAACAAATAAAGAACTAAGTCATCCTCCACTGTGCCAGGATATGTGTTAAAAGGTTCCTTGCCTCTGCCAGAGCACAAAGCCCAGACACCATGGCAGCCGCTCGGCAATATGCCACTCTGACGTTGCTCTTTCGATTGTCGGTCATCCATCACAGATCACGGTAAGTTTCAAGTTGATATGGATGGAACACAGTTAAAAAAAGAAAGGCAAAACTACTAAAACCCATCTCCTATACATTTAGCATATACTTTTTCAACCATGTTCATATCTAAATCAAATGACTTTCCTTTTTACAAACTTAAATTATTAATGTTACATGAATATAACACACACAAAAGTAAATGGCAGAATGCAATGACACAATAAGAATACAAACTAAAAAGAATTATTTTGCATTCCCCTGAAACTTGCAAATTATATCAATTATTATTAGAAAAAAAATACATGACAGGTATGATTGTCAAAAATTAAGTGACATAAATATACCACCTGACATAAAAATGTAAATTTAACATGTGTCATAGGGTGTCATTATGTTTTCAAAATAAAAATGAGTTATGTAATGTCACTGCAATGTCAATTAAGGTGAGCTACACCATGTCATTATGAAGTCAATCAGATATTTTATGAGATGTCATTATGCACCCACATCCATAACTTGCAGTTCCACATAATTTAACTAAAAAATTTACCTTCCACCTAATGACAGCACTAAACACATAACACACACATAACACCGAAACAAGGAACCAAGTCCACATTCATCCACCCCAAAAGCGAAAAATGAAAGAGTACGAGTGAAAAATGAAAAGAAAAAAGAGTGAGAACACGCATCCACCTCACCAAAGCACTCTCATTCATCATGCATTAAAATCATGCAAAAAAAGAGTGATATTTCTTACCAACTGTTGCTTGTGTGCTGCTGGGGTTCATGATTCACCTATGAGGAGGGAGGAGGTGAGGCAAAGAGTGCGAGGTGTGAGGGAGAGAAAACCTCACTCACTCACTCACTCCTTACTCACTCTTTACTCACTCGCCTCCATTCCGAAGGAGGAGAGGAGAGAGAGAGAGAGAAAAATCCACTGCTCTTTCAAACCCATCAACTTCTCCTGCCCAAACTCGTCGGGCACTGGGGTCACCATGGCATCGGGTTCCTCACGTGTCATTTGCGAATACCGAAACAGCGAAATGGATAAAGGAGAGAGAGAGAGAGGACGCGATAATAAGGGTCCGGCGCCGAGAAGGGACGGACGGGAGCAAGAGGGTCAATACTTCCCACTCGCGAGCTCTGCCTCCTTTCTTCTCTCTCTTATCTCGCTTCTTTATCGCTCTCCTTGCTCCTCTCTGGGGCCGACGGGGGGAGGAGGAGAAAAAAGACCCGTGGCAAGTCGGGGCGGGATGGCAAAGCGCCGGGAATCTCACAATGAAAGGGAAACTGTTTGGGGTCCCTTTGCACGCCGCTCGGGGCAATGGCGAGAGAAATGGTCGCAAGCACACACTAGGAGATCTTGCAAGGGGCTTTTGTGCTTGCAGGGACGTGGGGTGCATGTGTGTGGCTGTTTGTAGACGTTTGTGCGGTGGTATGTCAGTGAGAAAATGGTGTTTGTTTTTGGAATAGGTGAGGGTGTGTGTGAACATGTGGCCCTGTGTGCTTGCATGAGAGTGGCATGAGAGTGAATGCAACTGCATGAGAGCATGCGTTTGCGGACGGGAAGAATGCCTGCAATATAACCTGAAATTTTTGGGTGTTTGTATGTGATATTAGAGAACATTTATGTTTCTGTTATCTGCGCATGTGTCATCCTAAATAATGTTCCAGTGATTTTATTTCTGTATTCAGAAAGCATCTTTTAATTAAACCCTATTCAAAACGTGACTTTGGAGACATATGACACACTCTCCCCCGGAAAAAAGAACAATGGAAACAAATTTCAAGTCAACAGTGCAAACAATTTAGATCTATCTATATTTGTAGCGTATGGCATTAC
>NC_051411.1:8651505-8664315 GCF_015228065.2 Penaeus monodon
GTACATTACTGTTCGAATTAAATCTACTGTTAACTGATCTTTCCTTGTTCATCCTTTCCGCTTTCAGATTTTCTTTATTCTCGTATATTAGTTGCTCTTTCTTTTTGCAGATTCTTTAAGAAAACTATCCTGAAAATCTTAATTGTTAGGTATTCGTCCCTATTTGATCCCTTTCCGTTTCCATTCTAACTTCGGAATATTGCCAAAAAGCAACTGTAAGCATTTTTTGTGAGAGGGTGTTGCCCTAACCCCTTTTTAATTGGTTTTATGGGTTTTGCTTGGGAGCTTGATGTTGCTGTCCAATCTTCCTATATATCTTCCAATATTTTACAACATCCTCCTCTACTCCCTGTTTTCAAAAAGCTACTAGTACTACTGATTTGTACAGCGTAAAATGTCTTTTCGTAATCGATGAATGCCAACATGGGGTTTCCTATTTTCTTTTATTTTTTCTCGTATTTGGTAGCTTTGGATGGGGTCTTTGTTGGAATCCCTGGGGAAGCCTGCCTTTTCCTAGGCTGGTTAAATCCGACGTCAGAGTTCAAGTTGTGATGACTTTTTGAAAAATTTGTAACTAAAAGGGGTATATATATATTTTGTATGTTGGTGTTTTTTTTGTGTGTGTGTGTGTGTTTTGGTTGTGTGTGTGGGGTGTGTTGTGTGTGTGTGTGTGTGTGTCTGTTTTGTGTGTGTTTGTGTGTCTGTGTGTAGGTAGGTAGGAATAGATATATGTATATAAACACCACGCACACACACACACACAAAAACCCACACACAACCACACTACATACACACACACACCACACACACAAAAAGCCGCACCACGCACGCACCACCACACACACACAACACCACACACACACACACACACACCACACACACACACACACACACACACCCACACACATAAAATATAATAATTATATATATTATAATATATATTTATATATATATTATATAAATTATATATAATATATTTATATTTATATATATGTATATATATTATATATATTTATATTATATTATATTATTATTATATATTATATCAACCACAAAACACACACCACCACCCCCACACACAACACCACACACACACACCACATATATATAAAAATATTATATTATATATATATATATATATAATAATTGTGTGTGTGTGTGGTGTGTTTTGGTGTGTGGTGTGTGTGTGTGTGTGTGGTGTGTTGTTGTGTGTGGTGTGTATTTGGGTGTGTTGTGTGTGCACGAGGTGTTATACTGTTGTAATACACATATCATCACACCACACACTAACACCACACACATAACCCCACACCAATACACACCACACACTCACACCACACACCAAACACACCTCCAAAAATTTCCTACTGTTAAAAAATCAAATGGAACAGTATTTGAAACCAAATTTACTGAATAGTTCTTACATACATTCGCCTGACATATGCCATACCTACAAAAATAGATAGATCAAAATTGATGCACTTTTGACTTGCAATTGTTTCCATTGTTCTTTTTTCCTGGGAGAGTGTGTCATATGTCTCCAAAGTCACGATTTAATTGGTAATTCAAGATTTTTCTAAATACAGAAAAAAAATCACGGGAACATTATTTTGGGTGACACATGCCAGATAAAAGAAACATAAATGTTCTCTAATATCAATACAACCCCAAAATTTCATTTATATTGCGGGCATTCTTCCTCCGCAAACGCATGCTCTCAGGGTTTGCATTCACTCTCATGCCACCTCATAAACACATCCCAAATGTTCACAAAACCCCCTCCCCTTTCCCAAAAAAAAACCCATTTTCTCACGACATCCACCGCACAAACGTCTACAAACGGCCCACACATGCCGCACGTCCCCAACACAAAGCCCCTTGCAAGATCCCCCTGAGTGTGTGCTTCACCATTTCTCTCGCCATTCCCCCGGGCCGGCGTGCAAGGACCCCAAACTTTCCTTCATTTGAGTTCCCGCCATCCCATCCCGCCACCGACTTGCCAGGGGTCTTTTGTCTCCTCCCCCCCCGTGGGCCGCAGAGGGGAGAAAGGGAACGTAAAGAAGCGAGAAAAAGAGAGAAAAAAAGGGGGCAGAGCTCGCGAGTGGAATATTGACCCTCTTGCTCCCCGCCTTCCCCTTCCCTGGGCCCGGACCCTTATTATCGCGTCCTTCCTCTCTCTCCCCTTTTACCCTTTCGCTGTTTCGGTATTCGCAAATGACCTGGGGAACCCCGATCCATGGTCCCAGTGCCCGACCGAGTTGGACAGGAAATTGATGGGTTAAAAGAGCAGGGGTTTTTTTCTCTCTCTCTCTCTCTCTCCCTCCTTCGGAATGGGGGCAGTGAGAAAGAGTGAGTAAGGATGAGTGATGAGTATTTTTTTCTCCCCTCACCCTCGCCCCTTTTTCCCTCCCCTCCTCCCCCCCTCATAGTGAATCTGAACCCCACACACACACAACAGTTGTAAGAGAATATCACTCTTTTTTTTTGCATGATTTTCTGTGTTTAATGAGAGTGGTTTTGGGCTGAGTGGTGCGTGTTCTCACTTTTTTTTTCTTTTTCTTTTTTCCTCGACTCTTCTCTTTTTCGCTTTGGAGTGTGGATGAATGTGGATTTGGCCTTTGTTTCGGGTGTTATTTGTTGTTATGTGTTTAGTGCTGTCATTTAGGTGGAAGTTAAATTTTTTGTTAAATTATTTAAACGAAAGTATGGGATGTGGTGCATAATGACATCCAAAACTTATCCTGTTGACTTCATATGACGGGTGTCTCCCCTTTAATTGACATTGCAGTGACATTACAAAAATCATTTATTTGAATCAATGACACCTCATGACCATTTAACTTGACATTTTTAGTCAGTGGTTATATGTCACTTAATTTTCTGACAATCTCCCTGTCATGATTTTTTTTCTAATAAAATTGATAAAAATTTGCAATTTTTCGGGGGAATGCAAGTTTTTTTTTTATTTTGATTCTTATTGGTCATTGCATTCTGCCATTTTTTTTTGTGTTGTTTATCAGTACATTAAAAATTTAAATTTTGTAAAAAAAAAGTCTTTGATTTAGATATAAACAGGGTTAAAAAGTATATCTAAATGTATAGGAGATGGCTATATGGGTTTTTCCCCTTTTTTTTTTTAACTGTGTTCCTCCTATCAACTTGAACTTCCCGTGATCTGTGATGGAGACCGACAATCAAAGAGAACGTCAGATGGCAATTGCCGAGGGGCTGCCAGGGTTTCGGGCTTTGTGCTCTGGCAGGGGGCAGAACCCTTTAAACACATATCCGGCACAGTGGGGGAGCTTTTTCTTTATTTGTTAATAATTCCCAGAGGGGTGACAACTTTTGCTTGCCGGATATATGCAAAAAGTGTGTTGGCCTTTGCCAAATTTTAAAGGGGTGCAGAGGTTATCCTTCTGCAAGTCTAGGGGCAATATCGGTGTCTTCTAAACATTTACGGGTATTTTTGTAGGAAGGGGAAAAGGTTCGGTTTGAAAAAAGAAATTTCTCCCGGGAGTTTCTTCTTTTTATGAGCTGTTTCGGTAATTTTTGGGAAAAACAACAAATTCTGCACTGGCTTTGTCCATTGGGTTGCCAGGTGTCCACAGCCTCTGACCGTCAGGGCTTCAGAAATGGTTAAAGCAATATCATTTGGGAACTTGTGGGGCCCCCAATGATTATTATCAAATAAAGGACTGATTCAGCTTCACTTCAAAAATTTTAGTTAGAAGTTTTTTTTTGTAGAATTGTGGTTGGACATCAATTGAAATTTGTTTTATCCGACATAAACCTTCAAAAGGATTTGAATAAAAAACACCCAAGTGTTCCCAAAAAAAAAAAATTGTTTTTTTGGGGCCCACTACAATATTTTCTAATCTTTTTTTACTCTATAACTATTGAAAGGTTGAAAAAAAAATGCTTTTTTTTTTTGGATACTATTTACTAAGGGGTTTGATAATATTGTCAGGGAAGTGGGGAAAATGTACACATACCCTTTAAATATTTTGAAAATTCTAAACGTTTTAACGAAACGGGGCGGGGAAAACCTTTAAAACATCAGGGGTACATTACTTGTATTACATTGACCTGTTTTTTCCCACCCCTTTTTGGAAAAGTTACTGTGATCTGGGGTTTTGAAAGGTACAGTTAATTTCCATCCTGTTGAGGTGCGATAGCCTGTACTGACATAGTAAAGCTTAACTGTTCCCTTTTTTAAAACTTCAATCAACATTTAGGAAGAAGCTCTTACTTTGCCAAATGAAATTGGAATTTTGTTGGATTTTGTCAAAGAGATAAAGTCAGCCCTGGCTCAAGCTATCTTGAAAATTTTTTCCCAAACCGTGATATAGATTTTGCTGCCATATTTTAGGATTTAAAATTTGTGTTTTAGTATTTGAAATATTTTATTATGTATTGGGAAAAATCATAAATTTTTCATTCTTCATCTTGTTATAATTTAAAAAAAATAAAACAATGGTTATTTTGTTTTTTGATAATCGGGCTTTGAATTCGTTCAAAAGTCACTGTGTACTTTAAAATGGGGAAAGACAAACCTAAAAGGAATCTAGTACCCATAGATAATATCCAAAAGGGATTATTTTTTAAATTTTAAAAAGGTGAATAAAATATTTTTCCCTTTAAAAAAAAAAGGGAAAACATTAAAAATTAAAAAAATTTAAAACAAAAGCGCATAAACCTAAACCCATTAATGTGCCCTTTCACCCCCATTTGTAATAGCCCATGCTCACTCTCAAAAAAAAAATTGTTGATGCGCAATAATAAAAAAAAAAAAAAAAAAAGGGAAAGTAAAAATTTTGAACTTAAACATCTTTTTTTCTACCGTATGGTCTCGGACATTATTAATGATCTAACGTTATGGGAAATTAAAGACAGTGAAGCTCAGTCTTTTAAACCCTTTTAAAATTTTTGAAAAAACAATAGATTACTGTTTTACATATTTGAGCTATATTTGCAAAGTCTCCCCTATTTTTTATAGAAAAACAACATGAAAAATTAATTTTTTTAAAGTGCTCCTTTGTGTCTGTGTAAATTTGCTTTATCTTGATCATATACTTGGATGGGATGCACAGATACTCATGCACAGATGCAGGCGCGACATGCATGCGATAAAAATGCAGAGCCGACAAAAAAGCAGAGTCACACACACGCGACATTTAAAACCCCAAAGGGCAACCCCCATCTGCTTACAGATCGATCCCCAGACATGGACAGAGATACACAGAATTGCTGACCAGGACATGCAGACATAAAGACCTACAAACTGCAGACTTCAGAACCACAAACTGGGCAAAGACTCAAACCCATCAAGGAGAGCACACGAATTTGGGAAAAGTAGGGGGTTTTAAAAGGGAGACATGCGACAAGGGATGCTGATGCAGACAAGCAAATGCAGATGCAATATGCAGACTCAATACCTAGACAAAGTAGATTAGATGGAAATACAGACATGCTGACACCATACACTTTTCACACATGACATACACTTACACAATTCACAAATTACAAAACACATACTGTACATGTAAAGATATACGTACCCAAAGCATATCATTAACATAAAGTACATGTACATGTATATCACATTCCATATGCAACATCATACCCAAAGCATGCATTCATCCTATACAGAAAAACATATACATCTAATGAATTTGAATGTACATTTCAAAAATACAACATTTATAACAGTACACATTCACATGCAAAAGCCATGCACATGTAAAAAAATACCCAGCTATTAAACCATATACTTCACTGGATATGCCATGGACCCATACCCATACACATAAAAAAGTCTGGGGTACTTTACTTAACAGATACAATACACATACGATACCATACATATATACCATGCAAAATTCCCTTTATATTCACATATTTTAAATTCACATATATAATATTCAAATTTTTAATCCACATACTAATACCTATAATACACACAAAGTAAAAGACACATGTACACATTCTGCCACACACCAAAGACACATGCACATATGACACTGTCCCATGGGCACCACATTCACACATGTACACACATGTACACCACATGTCACACAAGACACACACATGTACACACACATTACACACACATGACCCATATGTACCACCCACACACACACCATACACACACACCACACACACCACACATACCTCACACATTTACACACACTACACCACACACGTACACACCACACACACACTACCACACACACACACAAACGTACAACACCACACACGAAAACACAACTAAAACCCCACACACCTACACACACGTCCCGTACCACACTCACACACATGTACAGACACTGTCACACATACACACAAATGTACACACAAAAACACATGTAACATACACACGTAAACCCTACACACTGTACACATACCACATGTACACACCACATGTACACACTACACATTACACACTACCACATTACACATACACACTGTACCACTACAATTACACACACCATTCCACACACATTACCACATGACACCACCATTTAAAAACGTACACACACACACATACACCACCGTACACCACATGTACCAACCAACACACGTACACACACACACACCTACACACACACACACCCCCACAACCCCGCACACATACAAAAGTACACACACGTACACACACAAAATACACATACACAAATGTACACACAAAAGCACACCACAAATGCACACACTTCACCCCAAATGTACACAAATTCACATCAAATGTACACACACGCACACCCACATGTACACCACTCCGCCATGCCACCACAACATCCACGCACACACACCCACAACCATTACACACACATGTAAACGCATTGCCACCAGGTGCCACACACTACACTGCACCACACTACCACACACGTACACTTACATATACACACACACTAAAGTACACCGTACATGTACCACTACACTTTCACACCCGTACACGTAAAACCCGTACACATACACGTAAACGTACACACGTACACGTAAAACCTACCCCCGTACACTACGTACACTACAACTAACTACATCACATCACACGTACCACACATGTAAAAACCCATGTACACACACATGTAAAACATGTACACACACACACTACACACTACACACCATACACCGTACCACTACATGTAACACGTAACACGCACACCACGCACACGCACTACAAAAAAAACGTAAAAACCACAAACTACACATACACAATTACACACAATGCACAAATGCACACCACAAATCCACACCAAATGCCACACACAAATCACACACAAAATGCACACCAAATGTACACCCAATTTCCACACACGCCACACACGTACACCACACACCCCACACTACACGCACTGCAACGCCATGCACACGCACACTCCAGCACACACACCAAAAACATTAAAAAAATGCAAATGCTGTGCACAGGTGCCACAGTACCTGCAACCGTACCACACCTACACCACACGTACACGCACACACCGTACACGCACACACATCACATACACGTACACCACATACACACGTACACACACACCTACACGTACCCCATACTTTCACATGTACGTGTAAAAACAAATTTAAAATAAAATCACGTACCCCACCCTACCCCTTAAAACACACGTACACACACAACAAAACCCTACACTAAAACACACACGTACCGTACACACAAAACGTACACACGTACACACACACACAACACTACACACATACCCACACGTCACGTAATACACACATACCGTACACACTACACACAACCACCGCACCATTTTCACGTACACCCCTCATGTAAAAACGTACACGTAACGTACCCCCAAAATTAAACCCCCTACAAAAACGTCCGTACACAGTACAACCCACACAATTCACTACACAGTACATTACACAAAGTACAGTTTCAAAAAAAAACACACACATACAGTACAACACGAAAATAAAGACAGTACACAGTACATCACAACATGTACACACACAAAATCACATACCTACTATACACATACACAAAACACCTACACTAAAAACCCCACTACACACCCCCAAAACTACACTTAAAATATACCGTACACAAAACAACCACACCTTTCACATTTCACACACACTCTACACATTTCACAACCCAAACATTTCAAACACCCTACACGTACACACACAAAACCCTCATCCCCTGTACACACCTCATACACATGTCACACACCCAAAACAACACAACACATTTTAAACACATGTACACACACACATTCAACCATTAAAAACTCATCACTGTAACCAAAACAAAACTCATACACTGAAAACCCAACATGTAAACTCATACACATTAAACCATCACATGTACACTCATACAATTACACCACACATTCACCAAAACTTCACACACACAACACACACAAACACCAACACAACACCAACCCCAAAACCACCACCAACACAAAACAACACATTAAACCCCAAAACACAAAAACACAACACATTACACCAACCACACAAAACCTCAACCCCCAACACCCCCAACCCTCTACACACACACACTCAACACACCCAACCAAACACACACAACCCAAAACACACACGACCAACACACCACAACCAACACACACACCAACTATAACACACCAACCCTAAACACACAGACCAAAACACAACAACCCCCCTAACACACAACCAAAACACCCAGACCATACACCCACAGACCAAAACACACAAGACTCATAAAACACACACAAATCTACCACACACAAACTCATACACACACCGACCATCACACCCAGACCATCACACACAAACAACCCCCCACAAAAAACACACACACAACCAACACACACACCAACCCCAAAACACACACAACCCAAACACACACAACACATACACACACAGACACATACACACACAAACAACACACACACAAAACACACCAGACACAACCAACACAACACACAGACACATACACCACCAACACATACCCACACACAGACACATAAACACAACACATACACACACAACCCATACACACACAACACATACACACACAACACATACACACACAACACATACACACACAGAAAAACCCCACCCCCCCCCCCCCCCCCCCGGGCACCCCACCACATACACACACACAGACACTACACACACACAACACTACACACACAAACAAACACACCAACACACAACACACACAAAGACACTACACACAAGCATAACCAGACACTACCACAGACACTCACACGACATTAAAAAAAACCCCCCCCCCCCCCCCAATAAACCACTACACACACTACCTACACATACACACCATACAAAAAACACATACACACCACAGACACATACACACCACATACACGCACACACAAGTACACACACTACACGTCACACACATACACACACTACACCAACACGTCCACACACCGTACACCAACCCTACCCGACACAAGTCACACCCACACTACACTACCAAAACAAAACACACAGTAAACACCCACACACACGACACACGTACATACCGACCAACGTCACACATAAATACAACACATTAAAACTACCCACACTAAAACGTACACCACAGTAAAAAAAAAAAAAAAAAACCCCCAAAAAAAAAAAAAAAAAAAAAAAAAAAAAAAAAAAAAAAAAAAAAAAAAACCCACGTAACACACGACCTACACTCAACAGCCTACACAACATACACCCACTACATACACAATACAGTACACAAAGTCCGTACCCACGTACATTCACCACTACATAAAACAGTACACACACATACACGTACACGTAACACCCTAAAATTACCCCCACGTACCGTACACACACGTACACTACCCCACTACACTACATTAAAAACCACACAAAAGTACACACTCATGTACACACACACATACACGTACACCACACAGTACACTACACACATGTACCACAGTACAGTACACAGTACCTACACCTTACATACATACAACAAACCGTACACACATACTTTCACACACTACCACACACAAAACTACACACATGTACACCAAAAACACAGTACACACACACACTGTAAAACAAAAACACACAATTCCCCACAACAAAAAAGTACACGAAAACCCAAAATTGCACACAAAAAAGTACCACACAAACCACACAACACACACATGTCACGTCACAAAAACTACCCTACCACAGCCCTCCAAAACACACACGTACACTCCACTAACACACACTACCGTACACCAGTAAAACTACATACACACTTGCATACAAATCCCAAAACTCTAAAATGAAAAAAGTAAGAAAAGGGGGATAGGGGCAGGGGGGGTACATCTTTTCACTAATGGTAAAAGGGCCGGGAAGGGTACTTTTTACTGGGAACGGAAAAACGCCAAAAAGGACATTTACAGTAAAACTTAAGTAAAACATTGAAAATGGTCCGGGTTTACGGAACCTTTTCTTCTAACCCGTTTTGGTTTTTAAAGTTTCCGAAATAATACAATTCAAAAAAATCCATTAGATAAAAAAAGGGGGAAAAAGTAAATACACACCAATGGGTTTTTAAGACCCCAATGTCCCCCCCCAGGTAATGTTCCCCCCCAACTTTCAATAACCCCACCACACTCTGTGAAAAAAATGACAAGTTCCAAACCCCCCCAACATTTCCCAAAGTTTTCCGTCAACACCTCCCGTAATTTTTTTTCCCCCCAAACCAAGACCTTCCTGTCCCCATTTGCGGCCAAATTAATCCCCTTAGTGACCTACATGTGTTTTCATCATCATAGCATGACTATCACAGGAGGTACTAAGAAGTAGTTAACACTCCAGCGTCTTTTAATATTGCATAGGTTTGCAATCTCGCATTTACAAATTGAGTAAAAACCTAGATTAAAAAACAAAGCTATTTAAGAAGCAGATTGTTTTGTTCTTTATACAGTAACAGTTTATAGAGAATCTCTTGAAAAATACTTTTGATAATGATACTTTTATGAGACCAAAATTTGCCAGACTCTTTGATTAATCTAGAGCTGTTTACGAAGTTGTTTAGATAATAGGTCTCTAGTAATTATCTTCAAGTAATAAGGGAAAATTCAACTTCAAGATTCAATTCATGAAGCAGCTGAGATTTTTTTGATTCATTCGTAAATGTAATCAGGAGGCTTTAAAGTGTCATTCCTTTTTTGTATTTCCATTTTTTTTTTTTCTGGGAGTTTGGGATTGCCAAAAAGGTGATTGATGTCTTCAAAAACCCATTTTTGCTTTGACTTGGTATTGATACAATAGATCTGGTTACAATATAGTGACGGCAATCTTTTGTAATTTTCAATGTTCTGAATAAAGTTGATGTGAAAAGATTTTAAAAATCTAAAAAATTTTATTCAGCGTTTCAGAATTAATAATTAAGACATTATTTTACATACTAAATACTTTTGGCCTTCAAATGTCACTCCTGATTCCTGTTCCCAAACTTCCCAGTTCCTTTAGTATTCAAATTAGATAAAGAGTTAGAGAAGGACAATATAAACAGTTGGAAGTGGAGGGGAGATAACCTGTATTTTTGTTTACCTTTTTTTCTACATTCCTTATGTTTGTACTGAATGATTTGTGGTTAATTTTTTTTAGAGGTTCCACTGTACGGAAGAGAGAAAAGTGTGGTAAATGGCACAGACAAGATAAAGATAGAAATGTTTAGAGTAGTAGGTAGTGAAGGTGTGTAGAGTGTGTGCAAGACATGCAGCAAATCCCCCAGCATGACATAGATAATGGCTAGTCAAAGTGAGTGGCTGTGCACTCCTGACAGTGCCTCAGTTCCCAAGTATGAATTTTGCACAGCAGTGGGGTTACCTGCCAGGTGCAGTGTACAAAAAAAAAAGAAAAAGAAAAGAAAATGTATTTGGTAAGGCCAATTGTACAAAACATTTTTTTATTTATTTATTTTTAATTATTTTTTATTCTTAAGAACTTTTCAATCTTATCAAATATTTAAAAAAAATTATTTTTTAGAAAGGCTTTTTCATACCAATACCCAATGATATTTGTCTGCATTGCCATAATATGAATATTGCTTCTGGCATGTAATAATTAAAACATTTTAATGTTGTGTAAATTTTTTTAAATTTTTTTTTTTTTAAAGAAATAAGACATTCTGTAATAAATCTTAGTGTAGAGACATGAGTGTAAAATGTGTTTAAATTTTATGAGTAAGCTGTCAACATGACTCGACAGCTGGTGTTAAGTGTACAGAACTGCATTCTAATTTTTTCACATGTGCATGGGCCATGATTAATATTGATAAATACAGTAAACCCACCGTAAATTTGTCTAAATTGGTTTAGCTAAATGTCTAATAAAGTCATCACCAGGACTTTTTCTTTTCCCAAAACCAACCTACAGCTGAGGAACCTGAGATAAGTCTTTATTAGCATTATGAAACATGCAAGAATTTTTTTTTCATAATTGATTTAAGATTCTACAAAATTTAATAAAGTGATACAGTGCTAAAGTGATCCATTGATAGGGAGGGAACTGTATAGATATTTGATTGTTAAGGTTACTGTCACACTGACTGTACAGTACTGTGCAACTACAGTTTAGCCTACTTGAATTTGCTTGTGTGCTCCCTGGATGGATGCTAATGCAGTGTGGCTCTCAGGAGGTTTTATTTCTAAACCAGCAAGTGGTGGCCATTGTGTAATGGTCTTTTTTGCCCTCTTTGCTCTAGAAACATTTTTATTTTTGTAATTTTTTAGTGGTTTATCATATTGTGATGACTATGTTAGCCAACTCTTAGGCTTTATTGTTTAGAAAGATATTGTACTATTGATCCATTATCAGCTCATAATAAGGTTGTTG
>NC_051411.1:8664415-8676915 GCF_015228065.2 Penaeus monodon
TGTAATATAATAATCATGGTTGTCCTTGTTATCCTGGTCTTGCCACCCATCATTAGGTCCCAAACTTGACTTGAATATAATGTTGATTTAGAAAATTATCAAGTCAGGCAAGGGTGGCATAGAAAAGAATCATTATTACTGTTCAGGCATATGTTACATTAAATAGCTTGTGTTTCACAGTACCT
Organism: Penaeus monodon; assembly: GCF_015228065.2. Classification (NCBI taxonomy): domain Eukaryota; kingdom Metazoa; phylum Arthropoda; class Malacostraca; order Decapoda; family Penaeidae; genus Penaeus; species Penaeus monodon. Next base: position 8,664,601 of record NC_051411.1, read on the forward strand.
CATGATTGTACACCAGCGGCAAGTTTCAGATGATGACTTTAATATTTTCTGTCTGATTTTCTATTCTAGATTTTGTTGAACATAAATAATGTGTGTTCTAGTTGACTGCAAAAAACATTTCCATAAATTGAATGTCAGAGTTCAACAAAGTTCTTTGTGAATGAAAATATTGGAACAAATGACATTATTATATATAATTTTCTGATTCTTGAAATCCATTTCTAATTTGTGTTAGAAAATACAATTCAAAGTAAATGCTTTATGAAAGGGACACACTGGATTTTTTTTTTTTTTTGTTACTGATGGTCTGTCTGTTTGTTTGTCTTTGTTTATCTGTCTATCTATCTATCTATCTATCTATTTATTCATGTATATATGTATGTATATATAAACTTGTTATATAAATTTATGTATATCGATGTTAATATATATGCATGTATATATATATATATATATATATATATATATATATATATATATATATATATATATATATATATATACATATGTATGGATATATATGTATATATATGTATGGATATATATGTATATATATGTATGGATATATATGTGTATATATGTATGGATATATATGTATATATGTATATTTGTATATATGTATATATGTATATTTGTATATATATGTATATTTGTATATATGCTGTATATGTATATTTTTATATTTCTATATATGTATATTTGATATTTCTATATATGTATATTTGTATACGTGTATATGTATATATATGTATATTTACGTATATATGTATATATGTATGTATATGTATATATGTATATATGTATATATATGTATGTATATTTGTATATATGTATAATATGTATATATATACACATATATACATATATACATATATATATACAAATATACATATATATATACAAATATACATATATACATATATATACAAATATATACACATATACATATATACAAATATATACACATATATCCATACATATATACACATATATATCCATACATATATATACATATATATCCATACATATATATACATGCATATATATTAACATCGATATACATAAATTTATATAACAAGTTTATATATACATACATATATACTGAATAAATAGATAGATCGATAGATAGATAGCAGATAAACAAAGACAAACAACGACAGACCACAGTAACAAAAAGAAAAAATCGCAGTGTGTCCCTTTCATAAGGCATTGTACTTTGATTGATTTTCTTAAACAAATTAGAAATGGATTTCAAGATCATAAAATTATATATCATAATGTCTTTGTTCCAATATTTTCTTCACAAAAGAACTTTGTTGACTTCTGACATTCATTTATGGAAATGTTTTTTTGCAGTCAACTAGAACACACATTATTTATGTTCAACAAAAATCCTAGAATAGAAAATCAGACAGCAAATCTTAAGAGTCATCATCTGAAACTTTGCCGCTGGTGTACAACATGAGGTACTGTGAAACACAAGCTATTTAAGTAACATAAGCCTGAACAGTATAATGAGTCTTTTCTATGCCACCCTTGCCTGAACTTGCTAATATTTCTAATCAACAATTATTTCAAGTCAAGTTTGGGACCTAATGATGGGTGGCCAACCAGAATACAAGGACAACCATGATTATTATTACATCTTATTAACCACCCTATTCATTATCTTTGTTTTTACTAACGATGATAAATATCATCACATTTACTATAATTACCAATATTCCTTATTCAACTATTTTAAATCATGGACACAGATATTGCCACTCTCTCCTAAGCCAGCAGAAACACACAAGGGTCAGGGCACTCATCAGTGTATCTACTGATCGAGACTGCAAGTCAACGCTCACAGACCAGATGCCACCTCCCAGAAAGTACTGTGGTGTAGCATGGCCCCGCGTATGGAATAAGGAAAGATGACCCAGACCACTTTGCGTTATTTTCTTAATAATTTTCTTTCATAAACAGATATGAAAAAGTAAATATGGTTTTTGTTTTTTTTTTTTCGTACTCTATAAACTATTACCACATTGAGTGTTAACAACATAATTACTGATATGGTACTCAACAGTAACAATATCATTCTACACATAAAGCCTAATGGCTGCTAACATAGTCATCACCATATGTAAACCACCTAACAAATTACCAAATAGAAATGTTTCAGAGCACAGAGGCAAAAAGACCATTACACAATGGCCACCACTTGCTGTTTTAGGGAAATAAACCTCCTGAGAGCCACACTGCATTAGCATCCATCCAGGAGCACACAGCAAATGTCAAGTAGGCTAAACTATAGTTGCACGTACTGTACAGTCGTTGACAATAACTTAACAATCAATTTTCCTTATACTCCCTCCTAGCAATGGATCACTTTAGCACTGTTCACTTTATAATTTTTGTAGAATCTTAAATCATTTATGAAAAACATTGCTTGCATGTTTCATAATGCTAATAAGACTTATCTCAGGTTACTCAGCTGTAGGTTGGATTTGGAATAAAAGTCCTGGTGATGACTTATTAGACATTTTAGCTAAACCAATTTGAGACAATTTACGGTGGGTTTACTGTATTTTATCAATTTAATCCAGGCCCATGCACATGTACAAAAAATTAGAATGCAAGTTCTGTACACTTACCACCAGCTTCGCGTCATGTTTACACTTACCCATAAAATTTAAAACATTTTACCAACCACATGTCCTCTAACACTAAGATTTATTACAGAATTCTTATTTCATAAAAAATAATTAATAATTTAACAAATTTCACATGGAACATTAAAATGTTTAATTTAATTACAGGCCAGAAGCAATATTCTCATATTCCATGTGCAATGCAGACAAATATCATTGGGTATCGTTATGAACAGCCTTTCTAAAAATAACTTTTTTAAAATATTTGATAAGACTGAAAATTCTCAAGAATATAATAAGTGAATAATAAATAAATAAAAAAAATGTTTAGTACAAATTGGGCCTACCAAATACATTTTCTTTTTCTTTTTCTTTTTTCTTTGTATTACACTGCACCTGGCAGGTACCTCACTGCTGTGCAAAATTTCATACTTGGCAACTGAGAGGCCCTGTCAGAGGTGCACAGCCACTCATCGTGACATAGCCCATTACTCTATTCAGCTGGGGGTTTGCTGCTGTCTTTGCACACACTCTACACACCTTCACTACTACTTACTCTAAACATTTCTATCTTTTATCTTGTCTGTGCCATGTTTAAACCCACACTTTACCTCTCTTCCTACGAGTGGCACCTCTAAAGAAATTACCACCAAAATCATTCAGTCAAACATACGGAATGCTAAACAAAGGTAACCAAAATAAGGTTATCTCCCCCCACTTCCAACTGTTTATATTGTCCTTCTCTAATCTCTTTATCTAATTTTGAATACTAAGGAACTGGGAAGTGGAACAGAATTTCATTCAGGAGTGACATTTGAAGCCCAAAGTAATGCTAGTAATGTAAAATAATGTCTTAATTATTATTCTGAACCCGCTGAATAAAAGTTGTTAGTAATTTTTAATAATCTTTTCACATCAACTTTAATTCAGAACCATTTAAAATTACAAAGATTGCCGTCACTATATTGTAACAGATCTATTGTATCATACCAGTCAAGAGCAAAAATGGTGTTTTTTTGAAGACTCAATCACCATTTTTGGCAATACCAAGAAAAGGAATGACACTTTAAAGCCTCCTGATTACATTTACTAATGAATCACAAAACTTCTCAGCTGCTTCATGAATTGAGTCTTGAGTTGTATTTTCCCTCTATTACTTGAAGATAAATCTAGAGAACCTATTATCTAACAATTTCGTAAACAGCTTAGATTAATCAAAGAGTCGTGGCAATATGGTCTCATAAAAGTATATTATCAAAAGTACTTTTCAAGAGATCTCTATAAACCTGTTACTGTATAAAGAACACAACATCTCTTCTTAAATAGCTTTGTTTGTTATCTAGGTTGTTTACTCAATTTGTAAATCCGAGATTGCAAACCTTATCAATATTAAAAGACACTGAGTTAGTTAACTACTTCTTAGTACCTTCCTGTGATAGTTCTGCATGATGATGACACACACTGTAGGTCCTAATGGATTAAAATTTGGCCGCAAAATAGTGACCAGGAATGTCTTTGTTTATGGGGAAAAAAAATTACATGGAGGTGTTAGACGAACATCTCCCCATGGAAATTGTAAGCCGAGTGGCAAGTATGGGAACATCTCGTCAGAAATACTACAACATACTACATACTAGCAGAGATTGACTCTGTGTGCCTTCATTGCACCAGTTCCATGAGGGTGGAATATTCCCTCCATGAGCCATGCCTGGGGAGGACACTATGCCAAATGCAGGAACCACCCTCTATACACATTGGTAAGTGTATTTTCACATTCTATTCCCTTTTTCCTCTACTATCTCAATCAGGATGTTTTTGCTTCGAATCCCTGTATTCACTTAGAATCTACTAACCCGCAACACGCGGCTATTATTAATGGCTTGCCATCCAAAGCCGCAAGCCATTTTCCTTAATGTCTTTATCATCATAAATAAGTCTCGTTCCACTAGTAAATTCAGACCTGTTTGGCAAGTTTCCTCGCATCCCCACTTACCCATACATCCCGAAGCCCTATTCCATTGCAGGAATCTTCCCCCTATGCCAATCATGTGAAATAGATGCCCCAATCACACGTCCCCCCTCGAACCCCTCCCCCCCCCCATCCCCCTTCTCAATCTGTACTATTAATTTTCATGGCAGTCTTTAGAATTTGATATCAAGTTGTACGTGTACGGTGTGTACTGTACATGTGTGTGTGCGTGTACATGTGTACGTGTACATGTATGTGTGTACATGTCGTGTGTACGTGTACATGTACGTGTGTGTACATGTACGTGTGTACGTGTCTACATGTACGTGTGTGTACATGTATGTGTGTACGTGTCTACATGTACGTGTGTGTACGTGTACGTGTGTGTACATGTACATGTGGTGTAATGTGTTGTACGTGTGTGTATGTGTGTGTACATGTGTGTGTACGTGGTTGGCATGTGTGCACGTGTGTACATGTGTGTATGTGTACGTGTACGTGTGTACATGTACATGTGTACATGTACGTGTGTACATGTACGTGTGTGTATGTGTACATGTGTGTACATGTACGTGTGTGTACATGTACGTGTGTGTGTACGTGTGTGTACGTGTGTGTGCACGTGTACGTCTGTGTGTGTGCACCTGTGGTGTGACAACATGCAATTTTTTCATGTTGTGTGTGGGTGTGTGTGTGTGTGTTGTGTGTGTGTGTGTGTGTGTGTGTGTGTGTCTGTGTATGTGTCTGTGTGTATGTGTCTGTGTGTGTGTCTGTGTGTGTATGTGTCTCTGTATGTTGTCTGTTTGTATGTGTCCTGTGTGTATGTGGTAAATGTGTCTGTGTGTGTGCTGTGTGTTTTTGTCCTGTGTGTGTTTGTATGATGTCCTGTGTGTGTATGTGTCTGTGTGTGTATGTGTCCTTGGGTGTGTGTCCCTGTGGGTGTGTGTGTGTATGTGTGTGTGTATGACATTCTGTGTGTGGTATGATTCCTGTGTGTGTGTATGAGTCCGTGTGGTGTGTATGATTCTGTGTGGTGTTTGGTGATCTGTGTGTTTGTGGTGATGTGTCTCTGTGTTGTCTGTGTGTATATGTGTGTATATTGTTCTTGTTATAATGTATAATGTGTCTGTGTGTATATGTAATGTGTGTGTGTGTGTTTGTGTTGTTTTGGTGTTGTGGTGTGTAGATGTGTATGAGTGTGTGTGTACATGTGTATGAGTGTGTGTGGGGTGTGTGGTGTAACATGGGATGAGTGTGTGTGTATATGTGTGTATGTGTATGTGTGTGTGTACATGTACGTGTGTACGTGTACGTGTGTACGTGTACATGTATGTGTGCACGTGTACGTGTGTACGTGTACGTATGTCTGTGTACGTGTACGTGTGTACATGTACGTATGTGTGTACGTGTACGTGTGTACGTGTACGTGTGTACGTGTATGTGTGTACGTGAATGTGTGTACGTGTACGTGTGTACGTGTATGTGTGTACGTGTGTGTACACGTGTGTACACGTGTGTACGTGTGTGTACGTATGTGTGTGTACGTGTGTGTACGTGTGTACATGTGTGTACATGTACGGTGTGTACGTGTATGTGTGTGTGTACGTGTGTGTACGTGTGTGTGCACGTGTACATGTGTGTGCACCTGTGTGTGCACATGCATGTTTACATGTGTTTACATGTGTTTGTGTTTGTGTGTGCGTGTGTATGTGTGTGGGGGCGGTGCATGTGCGTGTTCATTGTGCTGTGCAATGTGCGTGTGTATGTGTGTGCGTGTGCATGTGCGTGTGCATGTGCATGTGCATGTGCGTGTGCATGTGCGTGTACATGTGTTTTTGTGTGTACGTGTGTGTACTTTTGTATGTGTGTGTGCATGTGTGCGCGTGTGTGTGTACATGTGTGTACATGTGTGTGTGTACATGTACGTGTATGTGTGTACGCGTAGGTGTTGTGGTCCCTGTGTATTGTGTGGTACGTGTACCGTGTGTGTAACGTGTACGTGCGTGGTAAGTGGAAATATACGTAGTAATAAGGTTCAACGTTGTAACGTGTGTACGTGTACGTGTAGCGTGTGTGTGTACGTGTCCGTGTGTGTTTTCGTAATAACACGTGGTGGGTTCAAACGGGTGGGGGTTGGGGGGTGTACGTTTGTGTGTGCACGTGTACGTGTGTGTGCACCTGTGTGTGCCCATGCATGTTTACATGTGTGTGTACATGTGTTTGTGTGTGTGTGTGCGTGTGTATGTCTGTGTGTGTGCATGTGTGTGCGTGCATGTGCGTGTGCATGTGCGTGTACGTGTGTTTGTAATGTTTGTACAGGTGTATTTACATGGTGTATGTGTGTAACATTGTGGTGATTTGTACATGTGTGTGTATGTTGTACATGTTTGTGTAAGTGTGTGTGTACGTGTGTTGTGTAACGTGTGTGTGACGTGTGTGTGTGTAACGTGTGTGTGTACGTGTGTGTGTGTGTGTACTGTGTGTGTGTGTGTGTGGTGTGTGATTGTGTTGTGTGTGATTGTGTGTGGTGTGTGTGATTGTGTGGGTGTGTGATTGTGTGTGTGTGTACATGTGTGTAATGTGTTGGTTACATGTGTGTGTACATGTGTGTGTACATGTGTGGGTACATGGTGTGTAATGTGTGTGTCATGTTGGTATGTGTGTATATGTGTACATGTGTGTGTACATATGTGTACATGTGTGTACATATGTGCATATGTGTATTGTGTGTGTGTGTGCATGTGCGTGTGTACATGTGTCTGTGTACATTTGTGTGTATATTCATATGTGTATATATGTATGTGGATATATATTGTGAATATGTATATATGTGAATATATATATGTGAATATATGTAATGTTATATGTGTAAATGTGATATCTGTCTGGTAGTGTCTCTGTTTAAGTATAAGTAATTCCATGCTCTGTGTTTATGTGTATAGGTATTTGTGGTCTGCATTGTGCATATCCATGTGAATGTATATATGTGTTGCCTATGCATGGGTATAGTACATGTGCATGTGGCCTTTTTGCATGTACATTTGCATGTGCATATGTGTACATGTATTAAGGTGTGTTCTTTTAAATGTCATTCAAATTCATGTATATGTTATATGTGTTTGTTATATGGATGAATGCATGCGTGTGTACGTGCATGTGTCATATGTGAATGTTGCATATACATGTACATGTACGTGTTATTATACATATATATGCATGTGTAACTTATCTTACTGTACATGTATGTGTATATGTACAGTATTGTTACATGTCAGTGTAAGTGTATGTCATGTTGTGAAAGTGTATGCTTGTCACATGTCTGTATTTTCATCTACATCACTTGTCTAGGTACGAGATTCTGCAAATCTGAGTCTGCAAATCTGCATCTGCATTTGCTTGTCTGCATCAGCATATCTGTGTCTGCATATCTCCATGTTAAAACTTACATTTCCAATTGCGTGTGCTCTCCATTGCATGGTGTCTTGTATGTGTCTTTGCCTGCAGCTCTGTGGATCTGAAGTCTGCAGATCTGTAGGTCTTTATGTCTGTACATGTCAGCTGGTCAGCAGATTCTGTGTATCTCGTCCATGTCTGAGGAGTCTGCATCTGTAAGGACAGCATGTGGTCGGTCCTTGGGGTTTTAATGTCTGCGTGTGTGTGACTCTGCATTCTTGTCGCTGACTCTAGCTTTCTTTATCTGCATGCATTCTGCGCCTGCATCTGTGCATGAGTATCTGGGGCATCTCCTCCAAGTATATGTCAAGATAAAGATGAATTACTACCAGACACAAGGACTCATTAATTTATTTTCTCATTGTTGATTTTCTATAAAATAACAGTCTCTAATACGTATGAACGTAATCCATTGTTTTTTTTTCAACTGTTATCAAGCTTAGAGACTAAGCTTCACGTCTTATTATTTTTTCCATAACGGGTAGATTCATTAATATGTACCGAGACCATCCACGGTAGAAAAAAGATGTCAAAGTTAAAAATTTCACTTTTTTTTTTTTTTTTTTTTTATTATTATTCTTTGCTGCACATCAACAATTTTTTTCTGAGAGTGCGCATGTGGCTATTACCAATGGGGTGAAAGGCACACATATAGTGTGTCAGGTATATACTGCTTTCAGTTTTAAATTGCTTTTCATTTTCAATGTCTCCCTTTTTTTATATACGGAAACCTATTTTTTCAATTCACCTTTATAAATCTAAATAAATAATCCTTGTGTATTAATCATATGGGTACTAGATTTCCTTCTAGGTTCTGTGTTTCCCTACTTCTAATGCTACACAATGACTTTTGAACAAATTTATAAGCTTGATTATCAAAAGACAAAATAACCATTAGTTTCAATTTTTTTTACAAATTATAACAAGATGAATGAAGAAGAAATTATATGATTTTCCTATACGTACATCAAAATATCTTCAATATCTAAATCAATTTGAACACTTACGAATATGACAGCTAAAATCTATATCAACGGTTGGTAAATATTTACAGCCATATCTTGAGCCATGGGCTGCCATTCTTCAACCTCTTTGACAAATCCAACAAACTTCCAAACTGACATTTTGGCAACGTAAGAGCTTTCTTCCCTACTGTTTGGCTTGAAGTTAAAAAGGGAATCATTTAAGCTTTTACTTTTCAGTACAGGCTATATCTGTACCTTCAACAGATGGAAAATTAAACTGTAGCCTTTCAACCACAGATCACGTAACTTTCAAAAATGGAGGGGGACCGAAGCATGGTAATGTAATACAAGTAATGTAACCCCTGATGTCTTGTAAAGGTTACCCTACCACTTTTCAGTTAAACATTTAGATATTTTCAATAAATATTTCAAGAATATGTTTACTATTTCCACCTCTATCCATGACCGATATTATCAAAAACCACTGTAGTATAGTATCCAACAAAAAAGCATTGTTTTTTTCATAACCTTACCAATAGTTATATCACTCCTAAAACGTATTTAGAAGATATCTGTATGGCTCTCAAAAACAGCAATTTTTTTTTTTTTGGTAACACTTGGTGTTTTCTATTCAAATTTTTTTGAAGGTTCTGTATGTCTGTATAAAGCAATGCAACCTGATTTCCAACCCACAATTCTTCTCAAAAGTTAACAACTTCTAACATACAATTTGTGAAGATGACGCCTAATCAGTTTCCTTTATATTTGATAATTATCATTTGGAGAACTACAAGTTCCAATGTGATATGCCTCTGATAAGCCATTACTGAAGCCTGACGTGCAGAGGCTGTGACAAACTGCAAGACCTAATGGAACAAGCCATGGTAGAGACATATTATGTGTTGTTTTCCAAATATTTAACGACCACTGCTTCATAAGAGAAGAAACTACTGTAGAAATTTTCTTGTTCATAACCGTAATCTTTTCCTCCTTCTACAAAAATACCCAGTAAATGTTTAGAAGACAACCTGAGTATCTGCCACTTAGACTTGCACTGCTAAGGATAACTCTGCACCTCTCAACACTTCGGCAAATGCCAACACAACCCTTCAAATGCCTATACTCCGTCAAGGCAAGACACTATCCCTTCTCTGGTATCTATTAACAAATAAAGAACTAAGAAGTCTCCTCTACGTGCCAGGAATATGTGTTAGAGGTTCCTTGCCTTCTGCCAAGAGCACAAAGCCCTGACAACCATGGGCAGCCGCTCGGCAATATCCACGCTGCAACGTTGCTCTTTCATTGCGGTCATCCTCACAGATCAAGGTAATTTAAAGTTGATATGGATGGAACACAGTTAAAAAAGAAAGGCAAAAAACTACTATATCCATCTCCTATACATTTTTCATATACTTTTTCAAAACCATGTTCATAATCTAAATCAATGACTTTCCTTTTTTACAAACTTAAATTATTATGTTACAATGAATATAACACACACAAAAGTAAATTGCAGAATGCAATGACACAATAAGACTACAAACTAATAATAATTCTTGCATTCTTCCCCCTGAACTTGCAAATTATATCAATTATTATTAGAAAAAAAAATACATGCATGGTATGATGTCAGAACAATTAGTGACTCATATAACCACCTGACTAAAATGTCAAAGTTAACATATGTCATGAGGTTTCATTATGATTTCAAATATAATGAGTTATGTAAGGTCACTACAATGTCAATAAGGTGACTCACACCATGTACATTATGCAGTCAATCAGGTAGTTATGAGATGTCATTATGCCACCCACATCCCATAACTTGCAGTTCCATATATTTAACTAAAAAAATTACCTTTCCACCTATTGACCGCACTAAACACATAACACCACACATACACCCAGAAACAAAGAACCAGTCCACATTCATCCACACTCCAAAAGCGAAAATATGAGCAGAGTACGATTGAAAACTTGAAGAAGAAAAAAAGAGTGAGAACACGCATCCACCTCAGCGCAAGCCACCTCGATTCATCATGCTAAAATCATGCAAAAAATGAGTGATATTCTCTTACCACTGTTTGCTTGTGTGGCTGCTGGGGTTCATGATTCACCTATGAGGAGGGGAGAAGGTGAGGCAAGATCGAGGTGTGAGGGAGAAAAAACCTCACTCACGTGGTTTCACTCCTCCTTACTCGACTCCTTTACTCTCCTCGCCTCCATGTTCCGAGGAGGGAGAGGAGAGAGAGAGAGAGAAAATCCACTGCTTCTTTCAACCCATCAACTTCTCTCCCTGTCCAACTCGGTCTGGCACTGGGTCACCATGGCCTCGGGGTTCCCACGTGTGCCTTTGGCGATACCGAAACAGCGAAATGGATAAGGAGAATAGAGAGAGGAGCGATAATAAGGGGTCCGGGCCCGAGGAAGGGACGGACGGGGACAAGAGGGTCATACTTCCCACTCGCGAGCTCTGCCTCCTTCTTCTCTCTCTTATCTCGCTTCTTTTTATCGCTCTCCGGCTCGCTTGCTCCTCTCTGGGGCGGCGACTGTGGGAGGAGGAGACAAAGAACCCGTGGCAAGTCGGTGCGGGATGGGCATGCGCCGGGAATCTCACCATGAAGGAATCTGTTTGGGGTCCCCTTTGCACGCCGGCTCGGGGCAATGGCGAGAGAAAATGGTCCCAGCACACACTCAGGGAAGATCTTGCAGGGGCTTTTGGTGCTTGCAGGGACGTGCGTGCATGTGTGTGGCCTGTTTTGTAGACGTTTTGTGCGTGGTATGTTAGTGAGAAATGGTGTTTTGTTTTTGGGAAGGTGAGGTGTTGTGAACATGTCGCATAGTGTGCTTGCATGAGAGTGGCATGAGAGTGAATGGCAACTGCATGAGAGCATGCGTTTGCGGACGGGAAGAATGCCTGCAATGTGACCTGAACTTGGCTGTTTGTATTTGATATTAAGAACATTTTGTTTCTTGTTATCTGCGCATGTGTCTCCGACAATAATGTTCAGTGATTTTATTTCTGTATTCAAAAGCATCTTTGAATTACCATATTCAAATCGTGACTTTGAGAACATATGACACACTCTCCCAAGAAAAAGGAACAATGGAACAATTGCAAAGTCACAGTGCATCAATTTAAGATCTATCTAATATTTGTAGCGTAATGGCATTACTGTTCGGCTGAATGTACTGTACATGAACATTCAGTAAATTGGTTACACATACTGTTGCACATTTGATTTTTGATCACGTGTTGCATTTTGTGAGTTGTGGTGTGAGTGTGTGTGTG